>NW_009698346.1:57752-112941 GCF_000703405.1 Apaloderma vittatum
AATTATTGCTCAGATTCTCAAAGCCTCCAAAAAAGAAAATTGTGCCTATAGTACTGTTCTTAGTTTTATTAATTGCTTTAGAAATATTTACAGTGAAAGCAAAGATTTTTAAGCATGCCAAAGTGTTTTATTAAAATAATCATCGTTCACATGCTGAACGATATAATATAATCTGCCTAAATATGAGCATGTGACAAATGAAATAGGAACATCTATCATTTATGAGCAATATGCCCAAACTAACTGTGAGAGTAATTTATTTCCACTGTTTGATCTCTCAGCCCTAATTTTCTGTCAGACGGATTTTCTGTGTTGTCTAAAGATGGGCTTACAGCCACATGTGGGATACAGGAAGCTGCAATTATTTCTGCTTCAGAAATGGGCAGTTTCAAGCATGATCTCTTCAGTGGGTTTTAAAATACTTTATCTGCATTTTGTGCACCTTTCATTTCCCAAAGAACACTTTGGACTATACGTGAACCAGTATAGCCGAGCCATAACCAGATAACCAGGAGTTTCATCACCCTATACTATGATGTTGATAGTGGCTGCTCCTAGTCTGAGGTACCACAGATCTTTTATCTAGTCCCTAGATTTTCAACTATGGCAGGGAACATTGATAATCTCCAGTCAGCACTTTCACTTGTTTTTAGGAATAGGTAGATGTCAAAAAAAAATTCTCTGGTGGAAGGGTCTGCCTACCAAAGCTTGAGTTCTGCAGGGTGAACTGCTCATGCTTGACTCAAGGCAGACGCAACATCCTGCCTGCAACACTCCAAGTGGCTGAGGCCTTAACCACAGCATGCGTACTTTATATAAACTTAAGACAAAACTTTTGAAAACCTGATTTTAATGAAAGTTTAAGGTTAGCTAGGTATTTAAAGGGGTAAAACAATGGTTTACTTTATGCTACCTTTAAATGTTAAGGTTAGTTGGTAAAGCAAAGACAGTGTGAAAATTAATGGAGCGTATCCATAAAAAGGGAATGCTGTCAGAGCCAATTTTCTCAAGCATTGTGAAAAACTGCTGACATAAAATGAAAGAATTTTTATTTTTTTTTCCCCTTCATTGCTGTGCTCATATGAGTGCCTGTGAACTTGCTGAAAAATCAGAGATGAAATTCTTGGTACTTTTTGGAGGGCATGTACAAAGACTAGGTGCAGACTCTGTGATTATCATGTTTATACATCACTTTGATATTCTTGACTCAAAGGATAAGTTTACTGAATCTAGTGTCATCTTTCATGTAAAATAGTATGCCTGTAGTCTACAGCTTTCAAGGGTCTATTTTTTTTTCCTCCACTGTAGATTGTAGAATTGTGTTCTTTCCTAATATGGTGTTTAAGAAATGCTTTAAACATAAATCATATTGACATTTGGATTTAATTATAAATTTCAAAGATAGGAACACATAGTTTATACAATATTTCAGCACAATGTTCCTCTGAGTAGTACACAATGAAAACAAATTTTATGAAATTTATATTATTCCAGGAACTGAAATACTTAACTTTTCAGGAATTTGTATATCAATACAGAAAGATGTCAAAATAGTGGCCTGTTGAAACCAACAGCAAACTCTTAGTCTTCTACAGAAATAAACCTGTGGGATCTGTGTAAGTTACTTGAGCTGAGTGAATACAAGTTACCTTTCCTTCACCATCTATTAGAGGATTTTTTGAGAGAAGAACTAGAGAGAGCAGTTGTAACACTGCTGAGAGTTGGATTTCATCAACCATAGGAAGAGTAGGCTAAGGGTATTTTTATCAGCTACCTAATGTGATAATAAAGAAGGAGCCAGGCTCTTCTCAGAGGAATGTGGTATAAGGATGAGAGGTCATAATGGGCAAAAAAAATATGAGAAAATGGGATGCTCCAATTTGATATAAGAACAAAATTTCAAGCATGGGGGTAGTTAGACACAGTGACTTAGTGAGATTATGCACTCTCCGTCCTTGGAGATATTCAAAACTTGACTGAATGAGGTCCTGATGAGCCTGCTGGAACTATGAGTAGCAAATTGGATTGGCATCCCTTCCCACCTGCATGATTTTGTGGTTCTCAGCAAGTGGAGGAAGAAAAACAAAAAGTAAGACTCTTTATAAGATCATTAAATTTATTAGTATATGACATTATGACACTTGTAACATCCGTGTATTTCTGTTTTTTTCACGGAATATTATGCCTCTTAAAAAGTCAGTTAGTGCTATGGTGATCTAGTTCTTGTCTAACGTGTCTCTTACAAACTCTCTGCAGTGAAGCGTATTCATAAGGCACTGACTACTTAATTCATGTAGTGTATTTTCCCTCACAAGCCATCAATAAAATGTTTTTGCTGTACTGTAGAAGTTTCTCCCAACTTCTCAAGTTCCTTTGTACTTTCAACTTTGTCTCTCTGCAGACCTGACACTTCCATTTTATAAAGCTGTAGGCTCTAGGCACCCTATTTTATCCAAAATATTGCACTACTTTCAATAAACTTTTTTTTTTAGGACTATCAAAGTGATCTGTAAGAAGACTCGTGTCATATCTCCCAAAATATACTGATAAATGGGGATCTTTCAATACTATAGTCTCCAGGATGTCTCTAATGACTTCTTGAATGTAATTCAATGTGCTGCAGGACTCTGAAGCATACTTTGTCTTCCTAATGTTCCAGTATTTTTCAGCAGTTCAACTGTATTTATGAAGTCCTCTCCAAGAGCCTTGTGATTTTTATGTAGATTTTGTGATTTAGATGAGGATTTTAGGTGAAGATTTTCAGTTATTTCAGTAATTTTATCCTTCATAACAATGGATAACCTTAAAATGCAGAAGGATAAAAATATATAAGAAGCAAAAAGAAAGATGGGAATGGTGAAACAACACTTTCCTTCAGTGGTTTACTGAAGGAAACATGTGAGACTGAGGAAGTAAGAAATTGCTTGAGGCATTCAATCAGGCAGCTGGACGGGATGAAGGTGGAACAGCTGGAAGAGACGCAGAGAATTCCATTATCCCCGGAGAGAGTTTGTTTAGCTAAACTAGGAAGCAGAAAACATCTGAGAAGGCAGAAATGTGCAGAGAATAGAGAATAATAGCCTGATTATTGAAGCTTGGTGAAGCTGCAGAAGAAGATGTTAGGCTAAGTTGGAGCTGGCATTTAGCAAGAGCAGACTTAGTGATGGGGAACAGAAGCAAAAATTGTAACTGAAACCCAGAAGACACAGCAATAACCATGCTCATGAAAGCATCTTTGCAGATTCTAAACAGTGTGGTCAATAATGGGTTTTTGCACTTGCTTACCAATTTGGTGAAAAGACAAAGTTGTTCTACTGGGCTTAGCATTATAAACCCTTGATAATTAGTGAGAAGACATGCTTAAAACAGTATAAATAGTGACAACCCTATCTCTGAGCCTGCCTTTTGCAGAGGTGCAATAGACACTTCTACTGAAACTTTAAACTACCTTTACTGTAGCATAGGCCAACATTAGACTAAATTCTTTTTTATTGTAAATTAAGTACGTGAATAATCTTTAATTGTTATAAAGATACTGGATTGACTTTTATTATTCAGAAGACCTAGAGTTCAAACTGTGTTGGTTAACTGATTCTGCATGACGTAACTATTGATCACGTCCAACAACAGCTTAATCTGTTGTTATCCCATTGGTTTACTGTAGAAAAATTAATTTTTGACTCTTCATTGGATGGAAAACTAGCCTTCAAGACTGTAACAAGAGCAATGAATCATTCCATTTCATCCACTCAAACTGCCAGTGACAGAGAAGAGTTGGATGGAGGAGGAAGGAACAAACATAAAGGGACATAGTTCAGTGGAAGGTATAGTTCAATGGACAAGGAAGGCTGAAGTGTAGATCCTCTCAATTTTAAATAAAATACTGCTAATAATAATAGTAATGACAAAACTCCAAGAAATAACAATGAAGTTCTTCAGACCAAATTATTACAAGGGTAGATCTGAGCCCAGATCTTTATAGTTGTTTTGGACTGTATTGGTTTTCACCAAAAAAAAAGACTACAGAGAAACATATCAAACTTTCAACACTAAAATGCTCATCATGTTTTCACTGACTGAGTACTTATTCTGCAAACTTATCAAGGCAAATCCTTCAAAAGACAATTGCATTAGTTCTATTTGCATAGGTTGTGTGTTTATTTTATTCAAACTCTTAATGAGATGTTCATGATATGTAATAAGATCATAGCTTAAACTTCTTTAGCAATTAGATATGAACTGGAGAGCTCTCAGATGATTTTCCACTTTAATTACAGCACCAAATCTGCATTTCTGAAATTCTACTTGAGGTTGCTGGCCATATCTTCAGTAACTGAAAGGAGATTTTTTTTGTATCAAATAGCACTCAAAGCTTATTCTGCATCTGAGGTAATGATTTTATCTGTTCAGAACATAAAAATTTTTCAGTGAAGCTTAAACTTCACTTGCCTTGTATGCGTGAAGCTAAGACATTACAAAGTTTTAAAAATTAATTTCCATTAATTTTCTCAGCATATAGGATCCAAAAATGGTAGCTAGGATATTTGGAAAAATACTATCCTATATAAAAATTTTAAAAAGATGAGATACAGAGGGATCTCAGATTTTACTGAGTTATAAGAGACTGCCTACTAAGAGATTCTTAAGGTAATGGAAATATTTTTTTTCATGTTTGTATTTTTGGATGTTCACAATTTAAGCATTATTGGTAGTGTGTAACTTATTTTCTATAATTCCTGTCTTGTGCAAGAATTTAAGAACATCGCACAACTAAATTGGTTCAAAATCTCATCAAAACAGCTACTGAAAAGTAATTTAGTAATGCTTGTCCACACACGTGTGCCTTCTACCTGATATGTTAAAGATGTCTTTCGAAGATTGTACAGCTTCCCCCCATGTTTACTTACAATGGAAGCAGTACCTCTTTTTGCTACCTTGATTCCTGTCTTGCCAGTGCACTTCATCACTGCACAAGAGGTATAAATTTTGGATTAAAAAATAAAGTATATCCTGTGTATAAGAGAAGTGTTGTGAACTTCAAGCCAACTGAAATTCAGGGATTTGTGTTCTCTCACATCTGCCTGAATACCCGAGGAATTGCGCTTGTTCTGGGGCGGTTGTTTCAGATTTACACTAGTATGAGTGAAAAAGAAGTGGCTTAGAAGTTTTACCCAAATAAGAATTGAAAATTGCCTAATACTTGAAATTGAAATTCTAGACACTTTATTGTCATAGAGTAAAAATTATCAACATTAAGAGGAGATAAGGAAGTGCAGCCAAATGCCAGTGTACTTTGCACAATTCTACAGTTCTGATAAAGAAGAGAGCTCATTGACCAAAAATGTGGCTGTTGCTCGTTTGGGGTTTTTTTCTTCTTCTACAGTAGGAGTGTTACATCCATCAGTATCTCTAGTAAGCAGTATCGAGTATAGAACAAATGAACTTTAGTGGCAATTTCCTGCCTTGGCTTTCTAATATAAAAATTTCAAGTGTCTAATTACAGTATCTTTTAGAGATAATATAAATGGAAACACTGAAACAATGAGTCCAATATTGTGCTGAGCCTGGTTTTAATGAGACTTTTTCTTCAGCAGAGGTACAAAAATAAAGGCAGAATCTGGCTCATGTTTGGAGAGTCATGTTCAGGAATGCACACAGCTGCTGGATGCAGATAGGTAAGAGAAATGCAGGAATTAGGAACATGGTAGTGATAAATCCCCAAACAGATGCCTTAAAATGTGTTCTGTTCATTTTCCCATACAATGCAGAAAATAACCACGAGACATGGTGTGTTGCATTTATCCACTCAATTACTTTTGGCAAAAGTGACAGAAGGAAATGATTGAAGTATTTTTGACTCCTTTGAGTATTCTCAGCACCCTCCATACATCCAACTGACATGCCCTGGTTTTATTTCAGTATGAACAGATGTACACTGGGCTGTCCACTAAGGCAAAAAAAAAAAAAAAAAGAGATTTTGGTTTTTTTTCACTAAACTTTTACCATCTTCACAGAAGCTGTTATTTGGTAAGGCACAATCTTTATTCAGTATATTATAATTTTAACTTTCTAGCAAAAGGTTATTAATCTCAATTTTTAATTATTTTTCTTGTATCTCAATAATGAAAAAATATTTGGAGATTCTATAACTTGCATGCCATCTATTTTTAGCTGTTTCTGTTAGTATTGTGTAAATATTTTGAATGATTTTACTTAGCCTTTTGGAGGATATTTGCAGTCTCTGTGATATCAAAAGGCTTTTGTCTGGAAACTGCAAAGGCTCAAGTGTGTCTAACTTTTATGTCAGCTTTTAGATTCTTGACTTTGATTATACAAAATCATGAAATAAAAAAGGGAGTTTCCACTGGCATTTTAATTAAGAAGTGATATTTCAGCTGGCAAGAAGTGGGTTATTTTATTTTCTTGCTGAATTGTTAGCAAATTTCTTTGTGTTGAGGAGGTTTTTAGCAATAGAAAAGATGTAGCATGAAAATTGGGCCTTTAATTCTCTCTCAAGTCCATTATTTTTGTAAGTAAGCAGACTGCAAAAAGAGGAAACTCTAATACGGGTAATAATGCAGCATATAATCACCTGGGGGAAAAAAAATCAAATCTTTCCATTAAATATGGACATTAAACAAGACCTTGAAGTTCCTTTCAAGATTGTTTCATTGATTTGGTTGTTTGGTTTTGGGGTGTTTTCTTTTTTTTAAAAAAACCCCAACTTTCTGTAATGATCACACTCCTTTCCAAGGAAGGAACAATATAATCAATCCATTGCTTATTTCACAATCTTCTGAAAAATCAGTCTTAACCTACTGGTACCCTTATTTAATCAAAATTTTTCAGAACAACTTATATTCTGCTGCAAGGTGTGATGGTTTCATTCAGTGTGGCTCAATAATTCTGTTTGCCTGGAAACAGGTGAATACCTACATGGACTTGCATAACATTGTGCACATCAGTGGAGTATTATTAAAAGAAGGGATAACAGTGAAAGGCAAATCAAAACAATTGAGCATCGTGGCTAATAGGAATATAGAATGAGAATAGACTGAGAGTGTGCTTTGGACGAAAGGAAGATGCCAAATAGATAGGTCTCACCCTGGCCATTTCCTTAAAAATATTAGCTAAAAAACTGCTAGGAACTTGGGGAAAAATTAAAGGAAAATTGTGTAGAGAAAAAAGAAAGCCTTCTGGTTGCCAAAGTGTTGTGTGTTCTCAAGTCATGCTTAGTTTGCAGACATTTTCAAGGTTTTAGCTGCATTCTGTCTTCTGATCTTTCAAAAGGGACACATTTCACTGCCAAAAGTCCCTTTAAAATCCATTAAACATAATTAAAATTGTCAAGCCCATTTCTTTTGCTTCTGTCTCTTCCATAATAAGCAAGGAAAAAAATCCCACACATTTAAGATGCATACTTGCTTCCTTTATTACTAAGATGCTTTGCTGTAGCTGAGGAACTCAGCTGCTGTACTTCTACAGGTCTGTGCATTTATTTTCCAGAGTGGAGAAAAAAAAATAATTAACACATTGATCAGGACAAGCTAGTCCAGGTTGGCTGCAGCAAGCCTGTGCTCTCAGATTCCAGACCTAAAGGTTGTATTTAAAGAGCTATGGATTTGCCCCTTCTGGAAAGCTGTGCAAGTAGCAGAGTTAAGACCAACAATCCTCTCCAGAGCTTCTCTCTAAGACAGACATTCAGTCATCTAAAACTGTCTATTATTGTAGCTTCTTAAAATAACAGAATGCTAGGCCACCTAATATGGCTGCTAATGACCCCAGCAACAGCAGTTTTCAGTTTCTGCAGCTTTGTTTCTTTATATCGATGTAGCTGAGCTTACCTTACAGGAAACAACCTCCTCTCCTCCTTAACACACCATCTTAAAAAATAGGAATAGGTAAGGAAAGCAGATTTTCTGGCAGAAATTTGTTTGCAGATCTATATTCTCAGGCCTCTTCCTTTGTCTTGTATGTGTTCTCTGTTTGTTGCATCCAAATTACAGAACAGCTGCTTGAATTCCCACTGGTTTGCTTCTCTCAACACGATGTTAAGGGCAGAGGAAATACACCTTATAAGAAAAAAGTTTGTTGTTTATCTAATTAAATCCTTAACAGTCTAAGATATTCAGTATCACTGTAACTTAATTTATAATATTTATGGTTGCAACTATATGCAGTCTGTAGCATCTATTCTTTTCTCTGATGCTAAGCTTACCCTTCTACTGTCCCTCTGGGTCTTAGGGTTAAAAGCTTCAGTATAGCAAGGGCACGAGGTTTGGCAAGTGATCAGCATCCTTTACAATCTACAACCTCCTCCTACTACTAGGAGGAGGAGGAGGTTGTTGGTTGTTTCTTCCTCTCAGTTTCCATATGTTGTCCTTTTCATGTCAGTCAATGTGCTCTATACCCTGCTCGTTCTTCACTGATCTGCAGTTTCATCCAAATTTACTGTATCTGCTTTATATATATTAAGTACTTTTTCTTTTTTTAGCCCCTAAAATAATATTTGCCCAGCTCTTTGACTGGCTGTGGCAGTGATTTTACAGCCCTGGAATCTTGCTCCTACCACGCGGTGCCTCTAACTCTTCCTTGCTGCTCCTTCTCTACTATCCTGCTGTGCCTGTGTTCCTCCAGGAAAAGTCTTTGTGCTGGGGAGATTGAATAAAGAAGTGTCACAAATAACTGTTTCTTGCTACTATTAGTTACAAAAATACATATACCTAGAGTCATGTTACACAGATGTAACAATGCTATACAAATGAAACAAGCTAGGTTAACTGGATTATCATATAATTTCTCTTGTGAGCAAATAAGCAAAAGTAAATCCCTAGGTAAATCAAGGCAGAGAAACTCTACGCAATGCAAAACCTGCTGCCTCCTACAAGCAAGGCTGTCACTGTATCTACTGACCTTCAAGAGACTTTGGGTGCTTAGGCACCTCCACTGGCAGAAGTTTTAAAGTGTTTCTCTTTGTGGCACCTGAATCCACCCCAGGTGTCAGCAAGGGTGGCCTCAGTGATGCCTGCTCATGCACGTGGCCCATTGCAGGGGATGTGGGGCCTCAGTCTCCATGGGGGGCAGCTGGTCTGTCACCACCAGTCCTGTGCCTCAGCTCTCCTTCCTTTGCTTTGTGCTCGCGATTTTTGCTCCCATTTGTTGGGGATGTTGCTTGCTGTAACTGATTCCAAAATCATTTTAGCCAAAGGATCAGAGGCTGCATTCCCACCCCACCCCCCACCCCCCCTTCTGGATTTTCATCTAGGAGGACTGGTACTCTGAGGGGGGACCATTTCATTTTGGTATAATAGAGTATGGCTGTACCGTTTTAATATAGTTGGCTTGGTGTGTTTGGTTATGCTAGCAGGGAGAGGTGAAAGTAAAGGGGATGTCCAACACAAGTGGTATCTGTGAAATAATACTTTATTGAGAGGCAACCCTTCCCATGACAGGGAGGTTGGATTAAATGATCTCTAGGGTCCCTTCCAGCCTGGGCCATTCTATGATTCTGTGATTCTTTCATTCTGCAGAGAGATGTGAAAATAAGGCATCTAATTTTCTTTTCTTTCTTATTTTTTTAATATTATTTTCTTTCTTTTTTGACTGGTGATGTTATTTCCGCAGTCTGTGTTGCTTTACTAGCTATAAGGTGCTTCCTATTAGGACAGTAGACTTCAAAGGGGATCTTTCTGGATTCTAAGGGGTTTGCAAAGGAAGTATTTGGAACAGACTGTAGGTTTGGGACAGCCAGAGGAAGAGGCTGATGACAAAGCATACCAGTAATCAGCTGTTAAAATTGCAACTATTTTTGGAAGTAAGCTTCTTAAGGAAAAACATTTTTAAGAAGGCACCTACCTAAAGCTAGTTCATGCTTTCAGTGTTGCAGGTGATAGATGAGCATTATTTTCGTTAGGACAAGGGGACAGTTTCTTTCTGGGGAAATGATTAATTATTATTTACAGTAACAGTCAAAAAGACGGGCTCTGTCAATAGACATATGTATATAGCTCTTTTATCATTTTGCTCAACTGATAAACTCACTGTACACAAGCAAGATTTAATTTGTAAGATGGTGTTCTACTGGGCTTGCCAGCCCAAATACTTGCACTTGTAAAAGTGAATTTTTACGGTGTTACTACCTGGTCTATTTTTTAATGTGTTAAAAGTGGATTTTTAATGTACATATTGTCGTAATATTTGCAATCTGGAGAGCAGCAGTATACCACCTAGTTTATTCCAGTTCTTACAGTTTTCCTGGTCCACTGTGAAAAATATCTCTGCTGAGATATTTCAGTGTAAAAAGTCATTTATAGGGTTGAAATAATAATGTATTTTGTGTTTTGAAAATGCAACATATAGGCAAAGGATCCAAAATTTGGAAAATGGTGCGTATGCTTAAACTCAATCCTACTTAACTTTTATTACTAGTACAACACTGTGGAATGTGACAGGTTATGAGGAAATAAGCAGCAATAGAAAGACCTTTTGAATGGTAACTTCAAACATAGTCTCTTTTCTTTTTTGTTATCAGTCTATTTAGGTGTGTTATAAATAGCAAAGATAGATTGTTAGATACTTTCAATAGGAAAGAGCGGGGGCAGAACAGGGAAGTAATAACTTATATGAGATACCAATCATGTTTCCATCAACAGAAAATGACTCATGGTTCATAAAAGCCTTCTTTATACTAGAATACATTGTTTAGAATTTTGTTTAAAAATTAAACAGAACATCTAACTTTTCAGCAGCTGCAACTTCCTGGCCTGATTTCCAAGGGACATTCTATAAATAAAACATACATTTCAAAGCTTGAATTTTCCTTAGAAGAGCCCATAGGCAGCTTCAGTGGGATAATGTTTTTCAGCAGAGCCTTATTAATTTGCCAGTTGAGCAATGCTTTTGCAAGGAAAGCAATGAGTAAGAAGTGTTTTGATTTGGTAAGTCAGAATAAGGCACCTTGTAAAAACAAACATGCAAAAGAAAAAGAACTCTGCAAAATCCAAGGAAAAATGTATGCCAAGATTGCTGTTCTGAATAGCAGTGTACAGTAACGTGGTGAGATTTCAGTCAATTCACCGCCTGTGAGTAATCCTCTAAATAAAGGTGTAAATTTCACATTAAATCCTTCTGCACAGCTTTCAAAGCCATGCACATTAACAACAAAATATACAGTGAACAATTCGGTATGATCTATGGGGAAAAAGGAAGGCTAGAAGATAATCCCTCTGTCACTTTCTTGTCACACAGGCTGTTTGCACATACTTACATAAAAGAAGCAGTTTCTTTTCTGACGGCTTTGCTGAGATGCTGATGAGACTCCATAACAGAGTGTATCACAGGCACTGGCAGGCAGGTCTTAACTAGACACCAGAAAAAAAAATAACTGAAAGTCCTCTCTGAAAAGACTTTCTTACCCTTTATTATTAAATTCTGGTGTCAGAGGTGGAGGTTCACAATACCTTAGGAGCAAGTGAGCTACCTTGGAGCCAGCAGAGGTAGGTGGACATGCAGTACTTGTTGGCAAGCTGTTTTAGTGTAAGGGGCAGAAGGCCACACCCCAGTGATATTTCTCCATTTATGCTGTATATGGATATATATTTGTTTTATTATTGCTTGTTTTAATTTATATTTAGCCGATATGAGATCTGGTGTGTCTCTTAACTTCAGCAATAGCTGTATCTCTACTGTTTAATAAACTGGCCAAGTAGCACAACACAGCGTCTTGTGTGTGTGCACTTAAGCCCCCATCCTTCCTCATGCCCTCTGTCTCTGACTCCCCCAAATAAGGTGGCTGCATCCAGGCTACTAACCATGAGCAGTGCTTCACATGAGCTGAACCAAGGCCAAGCAGTGACTGGGAGATCGAGCCTTTGAATGAGGTGTAACCGTGCCCGGGAACATGGCAGGAGTGAGGAGGTACAGACGACTGTGGCCCAGCCCTCAGTCTGTGTCCCAGCCTTGTTCCGTTTACTGGAACAGACAGAGCACGTAGCCAAGGGGGTCAGGATGAGAGCACAGCACTGGATGTTCTTAGCACACTGGAGTCATCTGCCCTGCTGGCCTTGGCAAGATTTTCTCATGCCTTTCTGTGCATATACTCATTCCCTTCCTTTTGCTTCCCCTTGCCTGCACCCTACCTTTCATGCATGTCTGAGAGATGGTTGGAGCAAAAAGGCTGTGATTATCACGATTGTGTCCTCTAATGATGAGAAACGTTTCTTGATCTTTAATCTGCATGGCTGTATGAAGGTCAGGCACATCTCGTCTGCACACCCCAGTCACAGACATGGAATAAAGGACTGAGACTCTACCACCCTTTAAAAAAATAATGTTCCCAGGAATGTACAGGACTGTACAAGGCTGTCTGCTGCCCTGCCAAGGAGCCTGCATAGTGTGTGTACTCCTGCAAACTTCTGCAAAAATTGCCTAGCTTGTTTTCTGGCTTGATTTGATTCCAAGGGACTATAGAGCTCTCTAGCCCAGGCCACCCTGTGTTATGCACCAGTGGCTTTCCCACTGATAGGCAGTGTATATCTCTGAGCTACAAACACAAGCTGTGGGCAATAGTAAAGACAATCTTGTTAGAGTGGAATAATTGTTATCACAAGTAATGATACTGGAACTGCGTATTTTCACCTCTTAATATGGTGGCAGAAAAAATGCAGTTGCAGAAAGGATAGATTTACGATATGGGTGACTAAGGTGAATTCTCTCTAGTTTATGTAGGTGAGTTCATAAAGTGAAAATACTCCCCTGGTGATCTATGAGTTCATGCCCTGCTGCCTTCCAGCTAGACAGGAGCTCCCTAGTGCCCAAAGAGTTTTAAAAATACTGTATAGAAACTAAAATCATTTAAGGGTTTGAAAACTTTCTTAACACTCAATTTGTCTGTCTGTGATGGTGGAAACCAGGTAGAGTGAATTACCTTTAGGGTGTCCTGGGCCAGACTTAGAAGTTGAGAATGCAGTTTGATTTGGGCCAACAATTCTATAGACTCCGATTGGCTAAAGCATGCAATCCATGAGCATCATTTAAAGCACCTGTCAGTAAAGGGGTGTGTGTTCTTGGAGGTTATTTTTGTTCTTTTTGTGGTTTACAGAGCAACTAACCAAAGAGGAATCATTGTCCTAACTGATTGCTGTTACAAGTTGTCTTCACCAGGCAAACCCCAGAAAACTAGAAAACAAATGCAGAAACATGGACAAAAAGCTAGGCAAGGGGTAGAAGGCGTTCACCTTCACAAACACCAACACAAGAGAGCTCTTCCTGCTCACATAGAGATCAAGGACAAACTGTCTACCAGCTTTGAACCAAGAATTGATTAAAAATTAAGATAATAGGAAAATTTCCATTTTTGACCTTTTTTTTAAAGTGTTAATTATTTCGCTCTTTTGAAAATCTATTACCTCTATTCTAAGAAGTTTTATTGGTTTTTTTTCCCCCCAGGATCAGAGATGTTGTACAATCTTTAAGTGCAATTCATTTCCAGTAAAACACTCCATGCTCCATATCAATCATTAACATTTCCAGATTGTAAACCTGACAGGTTTAACAGATTTATTCTTGTTTTCTCTTAGCTTGAAGCTAAAATTATGAGGTTAACACTTAGCATGCAGTGGAGACTGAACCACTCTTTCTGTGTCCATGACTTTACTCTGTGGTGAAAATAAACTGCCAGATTAAACCAGGAAAAGCAACTCTTTCCTGAAGTGGCTAAAGTTTGAACAGTTGTAGTTTTGACATTCAATACAACAAATTAAAAAAAAACCATTCAAAATATAAAATCTAATAGTACCCATAAAAGTGAAAATGTTACAAGAAAATGTCTTGTAACTAAGTATTTTCTGCAGAACTGACTACCTCAGAAAATGGAGGTAGGTGAGAACTATACAGAAGAAGGTAAGCTAGTGCAGTCATCAATTCCTTTGTGATGACTTGTGACATCATGAACCTGAGCAGCCACAGACTTGAGAAATGACACAGGCTGGAAATCTTGGTGGTTGTAGCTACCAAGTTCCTACCTGAGTTGTGGGCAAAGAAGAAGGGATCCCAAGCCTGCTCTTTCCTGGTATTGCAAGAGAAGTCTCCCACCAGTTTATTACTGTAACAGCAAGTCACGGTGTGAAAATGATTGAGGTTGTGCCTTATGTAATCTCTCAAGCAGCTCTGTGCTCAGTTATGGGAAGGCTGGGGCAGAAGGGCCACTTTCTGTGTGCTGGCTAGGACAAATGAAATCCTTTTTATGTGCCTCATCAGAAACTCTGTTTATACTTCTTGGGGTATTGCCTAAGCCTCTGTTAAACATGCAAACAAACGAAACCCCTTGTTGTTCAATTTCTGGCTAGTGTTTGTAAATACTGGTTTAAGTATTTACAGTAAGGTGTGTTAGGATTCTCAGTGGGTAAGCAAGCTATTTTTTTATGTAAAGCTTATATCTGTAAAACAAACATGAAGTCCAATTCATAGTTTTGCTGTGGGAAAAATGCAATTTACTGTGATAAATCACACTAAGGCCTTTTTTAATTATTATTGTTTCTCAGGTAAAACCAAACAAACAACTAAAGCTATAACTAGAAATACATCTATATGTCCATTAACACAAAGAGCAACTACATTATGTGGAACACACATTTTGATCCAGTGTATGAATACAGTGTGAACAAACTAGCCAGTTTTAGATGTCTTAATACTTGGACCAATTGGCTGCTTGTATGCACAATGTGCCATATTTGCTACCTAACCCCTCTTTACTTTATTGCCTTTTGACATGGGAAGAATTTTAAGTCATTTTTAAAACCGGTTTTAGTGCAGCTTGACTTACAGAGATAGTCCTTCAAATTTTCTGCAATGCTCAAAATGTAAAGGAGTGATTGTCTGATATTAGGAACGTGTAGCAGAGCTTTTTAAGAAAGTACAATCTTGATGTTAAATTTAAGGTTAATTCGGTGCACTTAATTCTATCCCCTGGCAGAACTAGAGATGGAGAAGAAACGATAATATGAATAGAGAAGAATGGAACCAAAATGACTTTGCAAGAATATTCTATAGCCAGACTGACCTTTGTTGGTGAAAATAATTTTATACAGAGCTTAAAAATACTAAGGTGGATCCAAATGGTCTTGCATTTAGATCCCAAGAGCACGGCTTGGTTCTGTGTCTGACATTGGATACAGCAGACTTATAGAACACTCAACACGGCTACAGCAGGACCATCTTGGATGTGTATCAGACTTAAATCTTTATTTGCCTAAATTAAAGAAACTAGTCTTGCTTACTGACTATAGATTAAGCTAAATAAGGCAAACTAGAACGTATTTATGTGGTCATAAGAACAGATAGTTTATTTTTTTCTTTGAGGTGATCCTACACAAGCAAAATATTATTCATTTATTTCTTTTTCCCCAAAAGCATATAACGTGGTTTTATATTCATCCCAACCGAGTACATTCAATTGGCTTCTGTAGTGTTATAAGTTGATAGCACAGATTTCTGGTCTGGAGCCAGTTAATGTTTACTGTAGATGAATCTTAGGACTTTTATAGGCCAGCAAAAATGGAACTGCTGAGGGACCCTATAAAACAATATATTTGTGTTCCTGGTGAAATAAGTAAGCTCTAACTTTAGGTGTATAGGATTACTTGACATGCTTGATAGGTCAACTCACAGAATAATATAAGCTAAAACGTCCCAACAGTGATTCTCCATCTCTCTCTTCAACCAACCAGGTAAATAAATAAATAAGAGAGAGAGAAAGAAGAAAATTCAAGAAACTGCAATCTTTTATTTAGAGGAGGTTCTAGTTGACTTGTAGTGAACAGTTCATTGTCCTTTCAGCTTCTGCTGGTTTTCTCATGTTTATAGATTTTAAATATTCCAGTAGTTTTACTACTTTGGTAGCTAACTTATGGATTATTCATCACATTTATTACTTTTAATGTGATTTCTTTGCCCTCAATTTAATGTGTATACTAAAATGGGTTTACTGCAATATGTGAGCATGAATGAGAATTAGGATTTTTTTTAAGGACTGGCAGAAACACTTTTGTTGAGAATTTCAGATCCTGACAACTGCACCTAAAATGCTGAGTAGCAAAACTTCAATGTTCAGTTTGCATGGCCATTGGAAGCAACTCTTTACTAAGAGACTGCTCTCACTTGGCATTGGGTACCAACGGAAGTGTTTAAGAGGAAAGACTAATTTATTTCTAGAAGCTGTTATTAACCCATCCTTTGTGTAACAGATATCAAAGCATTTTGAATTAATGTGAAAAACTTTAGAAAAAAAAAGTGAATAGATATTTCTCTAACAGATGTGTTAAATAGTAAATATGTGAAGGGGGTAATATAGAAAAAAAAAAGTGAATAGATATTTCTCTAACGGATGTGTTAAATAGTAAATATGTGAAGGGGGTCAAGAAAAATCTTAGAATTGTGTGAAAGATTTACTTAGAGCAGAGCCACAGGGAAACTACTTTGTTTCATGTTTTTCTTTTATACAAACTGGACGCATTTTTAAAACAGCTCTTTCACATCAGCTCTGTACATAATTGTTCTGTTTTGGCTGGCTAGTATTATTTGCTGAAATACCACTTCTTATCTTTCATCTCTTTGCTGGCTCTTGTCCACTTTTCAGCTACTCCTCTGCATCTTCTGACTTCTTGGACTTCTTTGGAGGATGATTTATAGCGCTTTAGGTTGGCTTTCTGTTCTGCTTGCTTTTGTTAAATATTTTTTTTATTGTATCAGTAAGGAACATTCACTTTTTTGTGAATAGCTGTGAAGGTGGCTCTCTGCGCTGCAACTATATGGCAGCAAAGAAGCAATAAGGTTATTTAGTTTGAAGCCATAGTTCTTAAGACGTTAATTACTTAAGATTTTCTTCTAATATGACAGAAGCGTTTCCATGCTTGCATTTCACACCGGATGCCTTATTGTTTTCATTGTCGCCATTCTGTATCGTTCAGTAACACTAAGAACAAGAAAAATCTCATGTTTTCTTTTGCAGGAAATAATATGGGAAGATGTTTTCTCACGAGTATTGATAGAGGACAGTAAGGGATTGTTGTAATTTTTCTTCATTCTTCTTTAAAAAAAAAAGAGCTGGTTTTAATAAGAACCTGGAATTACTTGTGTGTAGTTCATCAAGGCTTTTATGATCTTCAAAACCAGGAATGCTTCTTGTTCCAGCTGAAGTCACATACCAGAGTGATGAGCATCAGAAACCCTAGAGAGGCAGGAAGACAGATGTCCTATAAGGTTAAATTCTTTTCTTCTCCATGTTGACTTTTTCTGTAGAACCTATCATAATGTGGCATCAGCTTGAAGTCTTGCTTTTAAGAGTAAACTGAAATCGTTATTTCAGATCATGTTCTTACTCTTTCTTGTTTTAATTTCCGGTTTTACACATGTTATAAAGCTCAACAAGGCGATTTCTGTTGTGAGACCTGAATACAACTTTATCATAGTGTATTAAAAAGCATGATGACGGTTATTTGGTTAGCCACCAATTTCCTTTCTCATGCTCTCAGTCTCAGATTACTGAGCTATCATCTGGCATTCTCAGACATGCTAATTGCCCTGTAGTAGACAAATAAAGACCACATTTTACAAGTAACGTGTGGGATGTACTAACTAATGTCAATTTATATGTTGCCTGGAAACAGGTTTTGTTTGTGTTTAGGATTATTTAATTAACTTCTTAACTGTAACAGAGAATTGAAGCATATGGTCCAAAGTCTAGTAACTGGAAAAACTCAATAGACTGTAATGGACTTTGACTTGGACACCTACTGCAGTGTTCATCAACTATATTGGAGTTACAACACCAAAGATGAAAATTAAAAGGAGTAGTAGAAGGACACTGTGTGGAGAAGGAGGATGTTGTTAAGCATACCAGATTGATGAAAATGCAGTCATACAGAGCGTTGTTCAACATGTGTGTGACACAGAAGAGTAAAAGAGCATTGAATAGCTCCATGAGTGAGCATTTTAAGCCTTTTTAATAGAATAATCATGAAGGTCACATGGAAGAAGAATTATTTATGGTAAAAGATAGTGAACTCTCTCTCTTTATATTGGCCCTTCTTGTGTTTTTGTGATGCAAGTTGCCACAAATAGTGTTTTATATGCTCAGTGTTCAATGAAGAGAAAGAAGGAAGTACAGAAGGCATATAGGTAATGTTTAGAAGTGAGTCATGGCTCCCTCTCCATCAAATTGCAGAAACACATAGTCTAGAAATGTATGTGATGTCTGAATTAATTGAGGAAGGTGGCTCAGGCTGAGGCCTCTACACTTAGAGATGTTGATCTGGGAAGAAGAGAACTCTTCATTTATCTGCCCTCAAGCTATAGTGAATTTCTATCTGAGAGAAGAACAGGAAATAGAAAATAGAGCAAAATGCATATAAGGAATTCATAACACCAGCTGAAATATGACTTTATCATCAAGCTGCATTAGGCTATAAGTGCAAGATGAAATGGAGTCATTGGTTGTTTTTTTTCAAGCTCATTTAGAGGTACAAGAAGCCTACAAATGTGTGCTGTCTACTTTAATATCCTCTCTGACAAGTTTAGAATAGGTGAAAACATCATTATAGCAGTGTATCTTTTACTGTGGTTGTATCCATCTTACCTGATTTGTGATGAAATAGGGGGGTTTAGTGTAAAACATCTAATTTTGTCATTGTCATGAGTAATAAGAAAGAATCAAAATTAAAAAAAAAAAAAGTCGTCACTAAAATTAATTGAGGACCCAGTTCAAGAAAATGGTGAAGGACGTTTTTAGTAGAAGTGAAAGAATGTAAAGGAAGATAGTGATCTGGAAATAATTGTCCAAGCTATACAGTCATTTTCCAAAGCACTGCTCCCACTTAGCCATACCTTGGTGTTTCTAGGAAGGTAGGTTGTGGTTATTTTTTTCTGTATGTACTCAACATTATGGAAGACCAGGTGCCTTGCAGATCATGTATAGCTTAACTTTATTTGTCCAGGAAAATAAAAGGGAGGGAGGGAGCGAGGAAGGGGGATACTAATTGCTGTGACAACTTGGAGTGAAACCTGATCCCATGAGTTATGAGGTACAGAACTCTTGGATGGTAAAATTCCCACCATATTACTCTGTGTGGAAAGGACAGAGATCATAATGGGCATGGAACCCACCCAAGAGCCCTGAAAAGTCAAAGGGTAATGAATGCTTAGTGCAGATGATGAAAAAGATACAGAGATGAGGGTCAGGAATCAGTAGGCACAGAGCTGGTAGCATCTATCTCCTGGGACTAGAAGCAAGACCAAAGCAGGCTTTTCTGCTCTTCTCTGGAGGGATGACTGATGGCTTGCTGCCTTCTGTGCCTGTTCTTGTAGCTGCAGAGACTTTCTCCTTGCTCAGTCTACTTTGAACTTGCAGCACGAGTTAAAGCAGTGGGGAATTTTTGCATGGCGTGGATAGATGAGCTGCCTTGTCAGAAACAGAGCTATCTGATGGGATAAAAGGTCACTGATTTTGTGTTCCAAAATGTTTTTTACAGAGGCAATGGTTTATTGACTATGAATGCTTTCAAAGGCCTACTTTAACAAAAGCTGGGAGCTTAAACCAGTCTGCTTTATTAGAAGCCAAGGGTTTGCATTTGCTGTACTGAATGGAATTTTCTACTGCCCTAATCTGACTGGAATGGAAAATAAGATGAATTTGCACATTTAAAATTTAAATGAAAAAGCATCTTTTTCAGCAGTTGAAGTTAGGTAGCTATAGATGCCTACACACGTATACACAGGTTGAACATCACCTCTTTCCACACTACTCCAGAATTCTGCTCTCACACTGAACCCTTTCTGAAGTTTTTGGAGAAGGGAGGGTCAACAGCTCCGCAGTGATGACGTGGATTTGATTCACAGACTGAAGAACAGCTAAAGTGTTGCATGCGCTACATCTTGGGAAGAAAAAAGTCTGCAGGATGTTCATTTGAGTGATGTTCACCAGACTTTGTACCCGTACAGAATCCAGCTAGTGAAGTGGATTTTTTGAGATTATGTGCATTTGAAATACTAAAGATTGAAGTCTTTCAGAAAGATTTCCTTTATTTCAGCACAATCTGTCCCTCTCTCAGCTTCACAGACTTTTATGGTAGCTACCTTATGGCCCATTAGTCCTTCACAAAAGCTGATCCAAGTTTTATCTCCTTTTTTCTTTTTTTTTTCCCCCAGGTGATTTTTCAGAAGCCAGGAGTTTCTCTCTAAAATCTCTTTCTTGCTTCATTATTTCCTGACAATTCTGAGCCAGTTCTTTGTTTTCTATTCCAAAAGTCTGGAATGCCACAATACTTCCCATTCAATTTTTGAGGAAGAGCTGTCTGGCTCTAATGTAAAAGTTTCAGTGTTACATTCCAAAAAGTCATAATAATTCTTAATATTTTAACACACCAGTGTTTCACTTAAAACAATAACTAGTGTTTTTGTAACCATGATGGTATGAAGATTTAAGAGAAGTAATGTGTGTAAGGATATATTACCTCCCCTTCTACAGCTTGCTTCTCGTAGAAGAAAAACAAAAATTGCTTCACGCAGTGCTGCCGTGTGGTGTTATCTCACAGTAACTGGAAGAATATACTTTTAACAAAATATTTTAGATGAGTGCCAAGTGACTCCTGAAAGCCAGTTCCTGTCAGAAGTGTTCTTTTCACCTCTTTGTTGCCCTTCTTTTGCCCCCTGATCTCATTGGGATAACAAAGAACCTTTAAAAAAAAAAAATCTATGTGCCTCCTAGCATACTGTAAGTAACAAAGTCAGGACACAGGAAAAAGTGGTACATAAAATTGGAGGACAGTATGTCTGAGACACATTTTTGTATGGGAAAGAACATATCACTAAATCCACTTTCCACCTTTCAGCACTTCAAGAAATTATGGCCATCAGATTGTGGACTTGTACCAGACATCTTACTGTAAAACCTTAAGAGTGCAGATATGGCACTCAATGTCCACTAAACATCTAGATGAAATCAGCAAAACTGGCCTTGTTCACTGTCAAGGAAAATACAAAGTCCTGGATGCAATGTGTTTTAGCATCCTAGCTATTTCTCTGAAAAGATGCCCTCACTTTTTTGTTGTGCATTGATACAGTAGAAGGGATGTGAATATAACTTTGCTATGAAGGAACTTTACAGTATGAAAGTGCTCCACAAGGATAGCTTTCCAGTTGCTTTTCCCCTGGCCTTTGGTGTTGAAACTCCAAATAATAACGTATTGAAACTCTAAATAATAAGGTATTGAAAAGAATAATGCTGTAACTTGAAATAAATCTCTAAGAAATGCACTGTCTTAAAAAAAAAAAGGCAAACCAAACATTCTTCCTTTCACAGTCTCTCCTTCAAAAAAAGCCCTCTGGACAAATCAAAAAGAAAATCGTTTCCTCGGCCCATTTCAGACTAGAAACTAGACAACTCCTTCGCTTTTTGTTTTGGTTAGCAGCTTGGACTCCCTTACTCCACAACTAACCTGAAAAAAATACTATGCCTGAGATTGTTTCAAGAGAACAAATTCCAAAACAAGCAAAGAAACAATAGAAAACTTTTTTTTTTTTATCAAGGACCAGAATGAGGTAATTAATTATCCTTCTAAAAAGGATAGATAATTTGCAGGCATTTTTGTGATCAACATTAAGTACAATTCACATAGAATTTTGAATCAAGGAGAAAAGAAACCCATAGACAGTAGTTTTGAACTAGCTTCAGACCTACTGTGCTGTGTATACAGTGTAATAATATCCTTAGTAAAACAGGGAATCATTTATACAGCCCCATGCTGCATAGGAACCCTGGAAGGCCTGGAATTTTGCATAATGTAAAAGTGTCACGCTCTATAGATGGTATTACATATTTTTGCTACCAGGAATGAAGTTTTGCGGTTAGTAAAAATATTCGTCTATAAACCTGTTGCTGGTGTTGAGCAGTATTGAATTTTAGAATACTTGTTCAAGTTCAGACCCTTGCATATCCCCCACTAAGCAAAATGCACAGAGAGTCATGGTGATACTTCCAGGTGTGGTGACCCTTTCCAATTCCTCATGATGATTCCCCCAACACAGACACAGCAAGTTCCTGATGTTTGAAAGGGAAGGGAAATAAAAGACCCCATTACATACACCTAAGAGATCTCAAAGTATGATTAAACTTTGCGTGGCATGGACAGCTTCCCTGGTAGCTCCAAGGCACAGCTCATGCTGTTTCGCTGAAGGAGGACAGAAAGGTGTCTTCCCTGAATTCCTGGCGATAGGATGTAGGTGTTTGCTCGTACATTCTGGGGCTTTTGCACAATGATCCAGACAGAGGTTGGGTATACCTTCGTGTTTCTTGCATATGATGAACATTTATAAGTTTCTGTGTCCCTTGTTACATTTTGAGAGCTTCTCTGGAGAGAAATGCAACAGGGGAAAAAGAACTCTATGAGGTAAAAAAGAAGGTTTACTAATCAAACTCAGTGATCATAGCAAATGTCACAGCTGGCAAAGAACAAGTTCAGGACTTCAGCAGCCCTCTTGGAACTGCATCTCTCATCATTTTAGAACATCAGTTGTCAGCGGCTAAGAAAATCCTCAGAATAGCTTGAGTTCTTTGTTTATCTGTCCTTTAAAAATCTAACTAGAAGCCAAAGATCTACAGCCCTGGTACAAGGCATAGTTTTCTCCAAGAGAATATACCTAAGCCACTGGAAGGCCGAGAGGAAGATTCGATCTACTTGTTTGGGGAATCAAGGTACATGCACCCCAGGACTCCCTGTGTTGGAAAAGGTGCTAGACATGAGGTCTCTATAACAATGCACTTGGAGGTGTATTTACTGGGATAAACGCAAGCATTCATGCATCCTTTTTACACAAATTTGAATTATTTGGGCACGAGATGGCTTGTGAGTCATCTAGTTAAGCTGGTTAGCTAGTACCCATGATTGCATTAACATTGCTGCCCATCAGCACAGGACAGGCTTGGATCCAGCAGGTATAGTCAGTGCAACAAATATGTGAAAGTCTCACAAATGGGCCCACAGGAGAGGGAATTAGAAATCCTGTGAAGTCCATGAACAGCAGGAAGGAACAGATGGTCAGCACCTCTGAAAATCCGGGTACTTTATTCAGGTTTCTTAACCCTGGCTTCATTTTGGGCTTCTTATCCCTGCTTATGTTGCCTCCATTTCTCACCTGGATATCTTCATTGTTTTTCCTGAGCAAAAACAGGTTATCTCTTACCAGAATATTTTGCTGATACTTAACCCCAAACAACTCTGCTATTGCAGTGCAAGAAAAGAGCATTGCCATTCCCAAGGGAACATTCTCTTCCCATGATTGAAACAACAAAGTTTTGAGTAAAAGCTTGAAAAAAAGCTACATCTTTTTTACTTTGCCACAGCCTTGCGTTATGCTTTCCTGTCTAACTCCCTGCTTCACACTACTCTTCCGTCTTTGCGCTCCTGTCTACAACGATCAGCCTACTGTGAGCTTTTGTCATTTGAAGTCTTCCCCATGCTGACACTAAGACTGAGGTCACGTGAAAAGTGAACATGATACATGGAGTCTCAACATAATGTGCTGCAAAGTGAGCATGCTCTCTTGGGCAGCTCAACTGTGTATTTTACAAACATAAAAACCCACAGAGTTTTAACATAAAATTGAAGAAAAACAGACCAATTAAACTGATTTTTGTTGTGTTACTTTTTGGAGACTTTTTGGCCCCATCTTCAGGAAGAAAATGTGTGATGAATCCAGATGGTTAGAAATGTAGGGCACTTTCCCATGGTGTATTAGGAACTGAATACAAAAATAGTGATGATTTCTTCCTCTTCTGCGAGATATTTGAGACTCAGGGATGCAGGGCTATCTATTCTGTGCTCATGTCATACTACTGCCTTAATAAACATAGATAAGGAAAGATTCTGAGCTTTGGGTCTGGTTCTCTAGTGTGCTGGTGCCCCTTTAGAAATGCCAAGTGTTATCCCATTCCCGTAGGGCCTGATAGGGAGATCTTCATCACACAGTAGTGTCTGGTCAGAGTGTTTACATCCATGTGTGACAGACTGTATAGTATTCACTTACAGTAGTACTTTGAGAATTACTTAGTTTTTTTCCTTATTTTCATTTTTTCAACTGCAAAATACAAACAGTAATCTGTTGGTGTAAAGTGCTTTGATAGCTTCCATAAGGAATTTCTGTAAGTGCACTGTATATTTGTCATAATACTGGACTGTGGACTTTACTCTAGGTAGAGAACGTGAATTATGTAAAGCAAACCCAAAATATAGCAATGCTAATAGAGCCTAATCAATTAAAAATTCTGAGAGGTGTCTGGGGACTTTGAACTGTTGCACCCATACTTTTGAGTATGGTTTTACAATAAGTCTGCTGTGTTCTTCCAGTGCTGGGTTGGACATCATGTGTCCCGGATAATTATAAGGGTGAGTAAGTAGAGATTGACATTGTTACTCACTGAAAGAGTGAGATGACAAGTCTGTGTCTTCTCTGTGTTGGATGTGCCTATGCTCATTTCTGTCCTTAGCCTTATAAGCCACATGGAAAATCTGCCCTCAGATACGGGACCAAGGACCGTGTGGATTCTTCTAGGATTGCTGCAGTTTTTAAAATATGATGAGAGTCTAAGCAAACAGGTAAAGAGGTAGTGTTAGTTTGCTGTTTGCCATGTAGCAGAGGGCAGTTGTACCTGCTAGTTCAAAAACACCTGGAGGCCTGAACAAGTCTCTTATTTTATAATAAACAGAGAAGGAGAGAGCAAGGCCCTTATTACTAGAACTGCCTCATTTGATCCATTTTAGATACTTATATAAGGATGAAATTAATCACACCTTAGAAACACTTCCACTGAGAAGTCTAGGTGAGTGTCTCAAAAAGTATTAATGAAAATTGCATGCATGGAAAAGTCAGAAACACAGAGGAAAAGCGGATAGCAAAGAAATTCTTAATGGGCGAGAACGAATAGATCTGTCATGCAATAGTATTTTACATGTTTCTGGAAAAATCACTTGCTGGTGTGATTGGTATGAATGTTTTGCAGTGGTTTTCCATAGTTTAGCCATTCAGACAGAACTTTCTCTACTCCTTTCTCTTTCAGCTGGAGAATTGTTTTTAAAATGTTGACTATGAAATAGAACACTGCTCACTGGGAAAGAAAATCTATTCAAACAACTTTCTAAAATCAAATCAAACCTGTGTTTTCTCAAAATCCTGTGTTGCTTTAATGGATATTCTAAAAAGGGAATATTTCCTATTTAGTTTAAGAAGTAGCTTGCAACAGAGATTCTTCTACAACTCTATTAACAAGAAACAAGCAATACAGAGTTTAGATGGTGTATAATATGGATGTCTGCCTGCTGTGTGCATTCCACATCTATGTTATAGGTAAACGCAACGTGAATATAACCAAAATGTGTTTTCGGTTTCTTTTTTAATTTGAAATTATCTGAAAAATACTGTCCACTTGCATAGCAGAGAACCACTCAAAACCACTCTAATTTGTTGAAGCAATAAAAATTTTTGAGTGTAACATCCTAAACATGTACCCATTCATGTTTTTCATCAACACAAAATTATACTTTGACCTAGAAAACAGTACTTTTCTTCTCACATACCTCAGATACCCAAGGTAATAAGTTATTGAAAGAGTGCAAGGTTGAAGATTTTTATTTTATTTTTTTTCTTCATGGCACTTTCTTTATATATGTGTTTCTGGGATTATACCAGGACAAAGTTGCTCCAAGACAACCGTACTAACTCCAGTGTGTTTCCTAAGTCTTTGGTGCTTGACTTTGCATCCTTAACGTTATGTAATGTCAGTTCTGCATGTAATATGCATCCTGCTGACAGTCTGAATGCTTGCTGAGTAGTTCCCACACACCAGTTCCTGGCTAGTGAGTGAATGAGCCACTCTTTCGTGCTCCAAACTTTTTTAAGCTCTCACTCCTTTCTCGTCTCCCAAGGTCATGTAGCTGGCTGACAAGTAAGAGGTCTCAGCTTCCCTCCTCTCTTGCCAGCTGAGGTTAGGTGCAAGCAACCATTTACATTTTGTCAAAAGTAGAGAGGTGATTTTATGGTGTTTTGACAAAAATGTAAAAATGTGAAGTAGTTCAGCTTTTGTTGCTTTTGGAACAGGTTAAAAGTCTAGTATGCTCTGCGTATCGCTCTAGTAAGCGGCTGATTCAAATTGAAGAGCATCCATCAACACCCCAGTACCAGCACTGTGATTTCACCACCTTCCCAGACGGGAACAATCAGTACCATGAGTTTCTGTACCGTTTAGTCTGTGCTTTTTCACCTCTCATTTCTTTTATTGTTCTTATATGCTTTTTGTGTTTCTGACAGCTGGGATGTTTCTACATGCGTTGCCTGTTATTTGAGAAGGAGGTTCAGTGGGAAATCCTGGCTAGAGGAGAGGCATCCACACAGCATCCCCACTGTGTCTGAGTTCTTGGGGAGGCTGTGTTCCCCCTGACAAGTGGAAAAGGAAAATGCTGTGACAGATTCCAGTGTTATCTGAGGGATGTGAGGCAGGGCAAGACTTCTGAGTTTGATTTTGGAAGGACAACTATTTCAGGGCTCTGAGGGAGTCTGTCTGCCCCTGCCCAATACCCAAGACATCCTCCACCCTGCCCATGGCCAAGAACTCCACTTCAGCCTGCTGGGGCCATGAGCCCTTGCACCATTGATGCCACAGCAGGGCCAGTCTCCTGCTACCCACAACCCTGCCTGGCCATGGAGTCCTTGAGCCAGGCCCACACACAGGCCCATATCCTGGCCTGTCATCAGCCCATCCCCAGGGATGTGTGCTATGCCCGAGGTTAGGTCTGCCCCCTAGTTGCCCCCCAAGTTGCCCTGCTCCTGGCCAGACCATGGGACAGACCCCAGCTACCAGGTCCTGCCTTGCTGGTCTAGGGGGAGCCCCCATATCTCCCAGCCACCAGGGAGCTGCTGTCCCATGGCCACCTTTTGGACACTGATGAGTTAGTCACCAAAATCCTCTTGACCTGAGCACAAATCAGAGACATTCATTGCAAATCCTCTGTCCACAAATTCACTTATTTTATTATTGAAGATTAACCAGACTGGTCAAATATGACTTATCTTTGGTAAATCCATGCCTAGTCACTTTTTTTTATCTGCTCAAAAGCAGTTTCTGAGAGGACTTACTCCATGATTTTCCTGGGAACTGAAGTAAAGCTGATGAGTCCATAATTCCCTGAATCCCTCTTATGAGAGACTCCAAAAAGAGTCCCCAAAGGACCATTCTTTTTTTGAAGAGGGGTGCAAAGTTGCTTTTCTCTAGTCGTTAGGACCTCCGTGACTTATCAAAGACAATAGAGATGAGTCTCACTGTGACACTGGCCAGCTTCCCCAATACCCTCAGACAAAGACTGATATGGATTGAGTTCTCATGATTAACCCCTAATTTAGCCTGCACCCACTGCTGGTACCTCCTTTCCTTCTCAAATCTTGCCTGTAGAGACTGGGACAGAAAGGCAATGAGTACCTCTTAACTGTCCACTGTCACTGAATCACCTACTGCTTTCAGTAATGGGTGCTTATTTTCCTTGTTAAGCCTTTGATTTTCAGCAACTGCATTCCCCAGAGGTTTCTCAGAGAGCTCAGGGGTTTTGAGGTAGACTGTTGCTCTAATTTCAGCTGGTGAAGTCTCAAAATCTTTATTTTCAGAGTATTTTTGAGTGTTTTTTTTATTTTTTGTAATTTCAACAATTCTGTTAACTTACTTTTACATGTGTATATGTGAAATAATTGCTATGCTATCTCACAGCAACATTCTGAAATGATTTAAATGAATTTCAGAGCCTTGGCCAAAAAGTGTCATGGAAGTGTTTATACTGCAAACCCTTTCCTATAGTGCATTTATTCTTTTGCTCCTGATACATACCAGCATTATCTCATTATTTTGCATGTGGGCACCTGTTCCAAATTATTTCTAATGACCTTAATCAAGCTTATTTAAAATTTGTAATTATTGATTTTCAGTCTTCATTTAGAACCAGATTCCTGTCAATTTGTCAGAAAATGTAGGAGTTGTAAACAAACATTTGCTAACAACTGCTGTAACAGCTGTAAACAATATGGACGACTCCCAAAATGTTCTTCAAGTTGCAGTTGATTTTTTTCTCTGCCTGCCTCAGTGTTTTAACTGCTTAAACATAAATTTTTAGAGTAACCACCTCTTACTAAATCAGTGTCAAAAATTAGTGTAATAGCTACCTTTTTAATGGCCAAAGAGTGCAGCCAAAATCAACAAACCTGTTCACTAAGGGAAAACATGTACACATTGATAAAAGATGTAAAAACATGCAACAACTGTTATTTTAAATAGAGTTTGTGGGTTTTTTCCTTTACAAATGTTAGGCTGAAAATCATCCTATTTTTACTTTTCATGTACGTAACAGTGGGCACATCTTCAAAAACCTACAAAATTCATATATGCTGACAGAAGTGAGCCAAATGTTAGTATCGGTCACTCATTTAGTCAGCCTGACCCTCGCTGATTTCCTTCCTTTTGCACACAGGTCTCCTCAGAGTTAAGAGCAAACTGGGAATGGGAATCATGGAGGTCAGGTTTTGATCATCACTCAGTTGAGAGTCTGATGTTACTGTTTTTGTCTAGTCATATATTCCTTCTTTCCTGTGCATCAGTCAATTTGCAGGCTGTGGGGACTCAACTTTGCAATGTTTTAAAGGCTAGGAACCTACTAGGACAGAACCAAGAGAGATTTACGGCCATTCCAACCCTCTCTGTGTTTCTCTAGTTTCCTTTGACCATCCCCATTAGTGAGGGAGGAAGCAAGGCCTTGGTCACAGGGCCCTTACTTCAGACATAGGGAAATGCAGCTTTCGAAGGTCAGTCAAGCATCAACTCCCAAGCTACAATGCTCTTTTAAATTGCAAACTTTCAGCCAGTAGCACTTATTCCATGTAGTGCTTAACGCAGTGCAGACTTGCCCTTTACTGGAGAATGGAGGCAACACCACAGAGCAACTGAGACTACTGAAAACTTGCCAGAATTATATAGCAAATGTCTCTCAGTGCTGTGAATGACCATGTGAGGCTAAAGAGGAATGAACTGAACTCTTGCAAGCTGAAGTTTCTGACAGAGTCAGCAATACTTTTATCTTCACCCTGATTAAAGAAACATTACCTTAGCAAATGTTTCTTGTTGATTGCACCAGTTTGTAAACTTGCTCAGCTAAGTATCACACTGCTTTAATGTTTGTCTTGAGCTCATTGATGGGGAAGAATGCTAGGGAGTGAAACGGGGTGGCCAGTCAAATTTTGTATTTTTTGTGTCATATATTAATTTTGTTTGTTTGTCACCAGTCAACACTCAGTAGCAGGTTTACACATATTTCAAATCCGAAAGACTAATGGACAAGTAAGTTATTATGACAGACTCTGGCTTCATTTCACTTAGACACGATTGCCAAACATCAGAAGCACAACCTGCAACCAAGAATATTTTCTTCCAAGGTGGGGAAATACAGGACCTTTTCAAAATACTACAGAAAAGTTACTACTACCAGTCTGGTTAGTTTAATCCCTGCTTAGGGATTAAAAATACACTATGATTTTGTACATTTACTGTGAGAGACAGTCAGCATCAATTTGAGGGCAGCAATAATCCCTAGCAGAGTATGGATTATGATTGTCTTTTGGTCAGCCTTCTGGTTTTACAATTCCATTATAAATGAATGCCTGCATAGTTGCTTTCCGGGGAAGGGCAATGTTTCACAAGTAGATGCAAGAAGTTTGTTTTACAGTAGCATTTGCTATATTTTACTTATACTTCTTTTTCTCATTTGAGTCAAGAACATGTTAAACAGCCTTTCATTCAAGCTGATAGCATATGGTGATTTAACCCTCTATGTCCCAGGATTTGCACATATTTCTTACCATCTGACACCTACAGGGCATGCTGTGCCTTTGGTTTATTCATAACAAAGATCTTTCAATTTTTATATAACATCTGTCCTTTTGGGTTTTTTTTGATCTTAGAACGTATTTTACATACCTGAATTTTAAACTCAAGGTATTTTTTATCCCTACATCACTGTGAATTCCTAAAACCAATGTTTCCTTTGTGCATTACAGCTTAGATATAAAAATGACTAAGTAACAACTACTGCCAGTAAAATATTGCAGCTTTCGCAAGGGTTTTCTCTAATGGTGACAGCAATTACGGTGTTACACTTTGGTATGTGCCAGGACTTGGAAGTCTCTGACAAATTTCAGTTATGCTATCACTCAGGTTATTTAGAGTTCATATTTTTTTATTTAGGATGATATAACTGAACATGTATTTTTCATGGTAGTTGAACCAAGTAAATAAGAGATCAAAGCATTTTGTTACCATCTCAAGATACTGGTAAATAGCAAAGGAAACATGGTATGGAACAGATGGATGTTCTCACTTGTTTAGCAGGTAATTTCTCTGCAAACTGAAGGCTTCCAGCTCAGATTTGTGACACTAGAGCACAGTATAGTGTACAGTGCAGAACATGGACATCTATCTGCCTAACTTACTGGGAAAATAATGAGAAGGAATAACTAGTACATGCTCAAGAAGATGAAGTGATCACATAGAGAGGGAAGGAAGCCAGAAAAAATATTTGAAGGCATCAGAGTTGGTGAGAAACAATGTGATGGACTATTTCTAGTAAGATTTCCACCAAGATATATTTGGCTATGATGTGTTGAATTATTAGCTTGCTAAATTAGTATTATTTTCAGAGAAAAAATGCATCCTGTTCAGAGGGAAAAAAAAGTAAAATTCTTGTAAGTTTGCTCTTTTTATGAATAGTATTTTTATTAAAAGTTCTCTCTTATTTTACTTTCTTATTTCACATTCGATGGAGTAACACCAAATCTGCCTATGTTTTTTTTCTCTCAGGGCTTGTTACTGAAGCGATTAAACACTGCAGTTCAGTTCTTACCTGTTAAAGTTTAATCCTTAGCCACTTAGTTGTTCTGTTACACATTTTGGACTACTGATACCATAAAGCTACATGGCATCTATTAAAATTAAATTGTAACAGACTGAGAGAGTATGCCTGAAACACCAGGTGGAGTTAAGACCTAGAGTTTACTAATGGGGAAAATTGCTGCCTTGGGCAAGTCAATGTCTCTGCTTACACCACGGGGCTCAGCTCTGCTAAAGGCCTGCAGAGCTCACAGGTGGACTGAACTGCTTCACAAGATGCTCTTGGGAACTGCTATACTTTCATAAGAAATTCAGATGATGATGTTTTCTATATTGTCTGTTATTAAAACAAACAGACAAAGCCAAACTCCACAAATCTAGGAATAACCTGGAATACAAAAGATCAGTAGGATCCAAAATCCCAGCAAAGGAATTCAAGTTCAGAATCGAGCTGCTAAATCAGAGCATATTACAAAGGGCTCTGGCTATGTATTCCAATATGTCTATTTGTATGCAAGACGATATACACAAAGTGCAACCTAGTGAAGATTACAGTAGTAGTTATCAAACTACACTGGTACTCAGAATCTTAAAATAATTCATTAAAAAAAATCAAGCAAATATGTTAGCACCTTTGGAGTTTTAGCAGCAGCAAAGATATTGGGCGATGTGTACAAGGTATTGGACAGTATTAACTACAGTGAATTGATATGTGGTGAATGCTTAGGGGTGTTATTCAAGGTGGACAATTTAGAAATACACAGCTTTCTCTTGTGCTGAAAGTTCTACTTGTTTTGGGGCTTGAGAATACAGTTTGGTTTTCTGATTTTAAAGCCTGAAGATATCAGGATGAAAGTCCTACCTTCCAGAGTGCATCAAAAGGAAATTTTATTCCTTTTTTTATTTTCCTAATTAGAAGGATATAACATGGGAATTTAATTTAATGGGCCTATGCTGATACTTCCTCCCAAAGTGTCAGTTCTTGGGACTGCATCACACTGTGGTGTTCTCAGTGGCACTGATGTCAATACTGAGTAGATACCATGTCTCAGCAGTTTGCTTTGGTTGTATTTCCAAAACTTGATCACAAATAGCTGGCACATGGACATACAGATGTGCCAGATCTGCAGGGGAGTGAAAGAACCTCCTGGTAGTTTGACTGCTTTTGTAGCAAGGCTATTTTGTGGCTTTCGTTTGCTTGTTCTTCTCAATCGTATTTTTTTTCTGCAAATTACTGCAGCACAATAATCCTTCTATCAAAATCAGCTAATCAGCTAGTAACAGCCTGGTACCCAAAGGGGTACCAGTGAGAATAGTTTGTTTGGTGATGCTTGTAATGGGGTAAATAGCTTCTTTTAAAGGTGTGTCCATGTATACAAACCATTCAGGAATGAAACAGCATATATTGCTGATGACAAATATAGAGTCTTGCTTCCTAGCTTTTTGTCAAATAGAGCTTTGAATTGCACTCTGACCCCAAAGGAGTAGAAAAAGACCAATGTATATCTCTTAGAGGTTTTTAGGTAAGGGCTGGATCCAAATGAGTTGTCTGTAGCTGGAGTTTTTCCTTCTAACCTGAATTGAAAGGCACTATTGTCTAAACCCAAGGAAGGTGGAGAGATGGGTTGTTCATTGGGATGAGTTTCTCTATTCTTTTGTTTGTTTTCTGCAGTAAAACTTGATTATTCAATTACAATTAATCTTGTGGAGTTATTAGACACAATGAGAAGTAAATAGAGGCATGAAAACCAAGGCAGGAGGACAGAATATGGGAAAGGGCACAGTTTAAAGTTCAGACATAAAATAAACAGTGATAACATGCACCCCCGGATGCCACTGCAGAACTATACTAAGCACAGTAAAGGGCAGGCTTTTTAAAAAGAGGCTGTTTAAGTAGTGTGACTTTTTGCAAAATACTGCTTGAGTTATCTGCTTGATGGAGAAGACAAGTAGATGGCTCCACTGATTCTGGTACAGCTGACAGCAAGGTCAGTTAACTATGCATTACCTACTGGAGTTATCTACAGGACAGAATATTACTGTTGTTGCTAAGCAGCTTAAATAAATTGAAAGCAAGATGGCAACAGTGCCATGAATAGCATATGCAGTAATTCTGATATGCACTACTGCTTTTATGAGCCTTGTGGATATTAGCAATCCAAATCAAACATAGATATTTACATAGTCAAACCATTAAGAATAAGGAATGGCTGCTGATTTCATCTGAGTTTGCTGGTACAGATTCAGGACACTGGCATCCCAATGTGAGAAGAACTAGCTAGTTGTTGAGCAGGACATTATTGGATAAGAAACCACATAGTATGTGACCTAGAAAATACAGTGGTTTTCTACCGAGTCTTGGAAAACATAAAAGCAGAGTTCCTGAGGCAAAAGACACCAACTGGTGCTTCCAGAAGAAATGAGGAATATTACAAGTGACTTTTTTATGCTTCAGCTCCATTTGAGAAAGGATCTTGCTGTGCTCTTTTTGCTGGTTTGTGGTTTGTTTTTTTTCTGTTGTTTTGGTTTGTGGGTTTGGGGTTTTTTTTGAGAGCACACCCCAAGACTGTTATTAGTGGAAATACATGGCTCAGTTTCTAAGAGAAGTGGAGACCTTGCTGAAGTCTCAATAAATTGGACCCTTTTGCTGTTGTCTGCTGCCACACTTTATTATTTGTACAGTCATGGCAAAATTTTGAGAAATAGAACTTATATTATGGACAGATGGAATTGTTTCTGTTTAAAGACAGGTGCTTTTTATATGGCATTTATTTAAAACTATGGATTTTTTGAATGCTTGTTTATGAAAATTTAAAACGGCAAATTAGCACTTTATTCATAAAAATGCATTTCCCTCAGTAGAATCTAGTTTTCATGAAGCTCACACATTTATGTAACATACCATGTAGCTAAACTAATTACATAGCCAGCGTTTTAAAGATATTCAAATGTCATTTGGGGAAAATAAATACTTCCTGAAATAACTCCAAAAATCCTTGGACATCCTTTTCTTCTATAGATGCAGAAGTCTTCCCATCCCTTCTAATAATAAAGATACCACAGCAACATTTATATAATGAAAATATATTTTTTATTGTTCCTATAATGAGACAGAGGCAAGGTATGGAGGAAACTCAGTCATCCTGAATGTTGAGAAACTGCATACAAACAGTGTGAGAATAAATAAAATTACAGTGGGATTCTGTCATGGTCATTGTCTGGGCTTCATGTCCCACGATACTCTCTGTGACATGAGCCTGGTTAATGTGCCTTGCAGCTTAGTCCCCTGCATCTAGATTGAATTCTGGTAGATGTCAGCTCTCAGTATCATAGCAGAAGGTAGCCAGAAACAAATGCCAACTTTGAAAGTGCTGTTCTGCATCATAAAGGAAATGTAAGTGAAGAAAAAATTGCCTGTCAACTGAAAAAAAACCAAACCAACATTGTTCACATTTTGGTTGAAAAAAAAATGTTTCTGTTTGGTTTTCCTGAAAATTTCTATTTTAAAAATCACTTTCACTGCAGAAAATTTCACTTTTGGGGATACAACATTTTTTGTTACAGAGGCTACTCAGCAGAACATTTCTCTCCGGCTCTTAAAATGGTATTCATCTCAAAAAAGTAATTCCATCTCTGGTAAATGAGAGGTCCAGTAACATGTTTTTAGGTAGCATAGCTAGTTGGTACCATTTCCTGTAGGAGAAAGATGGCTTTTAAGAATTTTAGCTGATGGGAACTTCATGCATGACAAACCCAAGATCAGGCTGATAACCTGCTGGGAAATTTCAATGGAACTGAAAGGCGGTTAAGCATTCTACTCTCTTTCTTTTGCATGATAATTGTGGATTTACATTGATTTTTAATATAAACCAGAAGCCTTGGCTGACAAGCCTAATTTCAGTGAGAACAGCTACCTCGGTCTTTGAGGCGATAAAAAACCACCAAAACATACTTGCTCTCTAGATCTAACTAGTAGGACCCAAACAAGAGTTAATGAGATGAGACTTCCAGCCATGAGGTAAACAGAAATGAGTATGCCTGTGACATAAGGAACACCTTACTTATATTTCTGAAGCCCAAGTACACATCTGCTGCAAACAGTAACTGCCTTATAGGTTTCAGCAGAACATGTGGCTCAAGCCCAGTTGCAAGATGCATCAACAAAGTCATTTATAATATGCATGTAGTGTTTATCAGAATATAAACATATAAAAGACAAAACATACATACAAAAGATAAAACACACAAGACAGTGAAGTAAGCTGTGCTGCCTGAAAGCTAAACATCTGCAAAGAGATATATTGTAAGGCAAGTAATCTCAGAACACGGTAAAGGATAATCAGATTTATAGAATTTTAGGCCTTGCCATCTCTCCTCCCACTGCACTGACTTTCACGTGTCTAAGGAGCAGCAACTTTTTTATGCTGATGTAACTTCAGCAGCTTATTGGGGAAGATGAAGAAATACAGGTCACATGGAAGGAAACTAAACCAATTACAAGAGGGAAAGGTAAAATAACGGCATGTGTGATCATTTGATCTTTTTTTTCCTGTGGAGAAGTGGTTTTGCTTTCTCTTGTACTCTCTCCCTTCCAATTCTTTAATTCCTTATTCTTTTTAGGAAGATGGTAGAAGGCATACTGATTTTTAAAAGTTATTTTTGACCAATAAGCAGTGCTTAGTACAAGGTAGGCAAATGTGTCTTTGGCTAAACTGTGAGCATCTGTTTTATCCAAGCTCTAGCTCCACACATGTGCACCTTCTGAAAACAGCAGAAAAGGAGAAGCTTGATAGGCTGATCAGCAGCCATTTCTTCCTCCCTCTTTTAGGAAATTCAGCCTTTCTTCAAGGAACACAGGTACAGCTGGTGCTCATTAAATAGTAGCCGGATGTCAACAGCCAAGTCGAGTGCAATCTTTTGCCAGTATTTCCTCGCTCTCCAAGCTCACGAGCAAGTTTCAGTTGAGTTACTCGCATTTCTTGAGCCAGGTAATCTGTACAGCAATCCAGGTGCCATACAGATGGTGAGTTTGATCTTTCAATATATGCTTTTAAAATCCTGATGGTATTATTACAGCTGTCATTCGTCTTACCTCTAACCTCAAGAGGACATTAATTTCTCTCTCAGGACTGGGAAGAATATATAGTTAATGTCAAGTGCTTTCATTCTTTGTGCTTTGTAAGGAAGATTCTAGAGAATAATGTTCAAGAGGTTTGGGGTTTGGATTTTTTTTAAGCCTTATTCCTTATGTGTGCTCTAATCGGGTGCTTTGCAGAGGGCTCATTTTGTCTTCCTTTGCGTTTACACATTGCGATGGTTCTAAGGCCAATAATGTTACTAAGGAGTAAGTCATTGAGCTATCATTCATCTAAGGTTGAAATCATTGTTTGCTTTCTTTCTCAGATGGTTACACCCCAGTCTCTCTGGGAATATCTGCCTACTCTTCATAGGCTGAAAATTAGAACAAAATTGATTTTTTGTCTCTCTGATTGGGAGTGTTTCCTTGCATGTGCTTGTAGCTTGGGAATACAACCAGATCTGCAGCTATCCTTGGGTGACAATGATCAGGCAGTGTCCAGGACAGCTTTCTTTTGTTTGAATTTGGCTGCAGTTGGTGTGTGACCTTCACTTTTGCCTGCCAGATCCCCACTCCTCTAAGCATGCCTCTCTCGTCTGAGAATTTGACTGTTGTAGGCCATTCTGCTTGAGACTTTGTCTTAAATATATTTGGAAGCAGATAGTTAGTTATTAGCTTAAATCTTTCCTGATTATTATGTCATTAAAATTGTTACCTGAGGTTTCCAGTGGATTCTGAGATGTTGGCCTTGCTCTCAAAGCTCCTATATAATTTGATAATTGGCTAACCCTCTCCCAGTTTTATAGTAATTTTAGACAGAAATGTTAAAGTTGGAATTTCTTTGGTTTGAGAGGGCCTATGAGCATCTGTGGACTTAGGAAAATTTATTTTGGTTTCATGGGCTTTTTTCTGCTTAGGATAGTATCAGAAATATTTAAGGGGAATATTTGCTGCTGTCAGTTTACAGGAATATCAGATGTGCCAAAAGCGCAGGATAACTGTTTATATGTCTTCTCTTGAACCTGAAATAGAGAAAGAAATAATTGTAAATGAAAATGTACAAGTGAAATTATGTTTTAAAATGCTTCTTAGAGTACAGCTTAAAAATTGGAACTGTGCTTAACATTCAGCTATGCAGCAGTCTCTTCTTCATTGTGGAGTATAGTCAATATAGCCTATGCAATGTATACGTATAGGTGTCAGTGAGTTCGATAGTACAGGATGAAGTTTGCCGTGGCTGGCCTTTGTTTTTCAAAGAACAGCTCTATGACACTTTTGACTGACAGGCTTTTTAGGAAGAACAGACTGGAAAAGTCTGTGTGGAACAAAGTGTCTTTCAGGTACATAGCTCCAGGTTTGGGGTTTGGTTCTGGGTTTTTTGTGCTGTTTTTTGTTGTTGTTGTTGCTAGGTCAGAAACAAAATTCTCTGTCATATCTTAATTTCCTTTTCTGTTATCTAGAAAAAGAAATAACAGTAATGAACTTTTTTTTCTGTTATTTAAAATAAACCAATAGATATGGTTTTAGACTGAAAACCCAGAGCTTCTGAGTAACGTGTCTGACTTCAAGTTTGCAGTTGGTCTCCACCTATGGGACAGTAAAGGACCCTAAATGTAACTCTCACTCTCAGGCTTCCGAGATGATTGGATCTGGCTTTGATTTACACAGATCTGTAAATATAAAACCTAGTAAATATGAAGACCTGCAATTGGATCCAGGAAACCAGTTGCCCATAAAATTCAATGGGATTTAATGGTCAGTTTTTGTCATGGAACAGAGGCCATTTTTTTTTTCTTATTCTCGGTCTTACATAAGTGCATTTTCAGAAACCTCACTGTCTGTGTTTTGGAACAGAGCAGGGTACTATTTTGCTTTACAGCTGCAGTGGAATTATTTCAGGAGGACCTCTGCTCTGTTTTTTGGCTGAAGAGGCCACAAACTCAACCCAATGGCATGTCTCTCTATGTCTCCAAAACAGTAACTTCTGAATATCACATCCAATCACTTTCAAAACTTTAGGGAATGGCGTGGAGGTTTTGATAACCAAAAACCTTGTCGATTTCATAGAAAAGCAATAAGAGAAAATGGGAGAGATATGGAGCTTCTGCTTTCTTTCAAGTATAGCCATAGTTTCAGTCTTTTTAAATCAAAGACCTGATTAATGATTCCTGTACAGCAGAGTAGAAATGCCATCTTCTTGCAGTTCTCGCAGTTGTGTAACGTGTTATTATTCTGATGAGCCACCTCCTACGAAAGTGTCAGTGGTGGGAGATGGAGAGGAAAATGGGAGACCTCAGAAAATGTGGAAAGGTAGTTTGTGCAGTTAGAATATCCTAGTAAAGAGAGACAACAGTTCAAATTCCAGCAGGAACAGAAAGAGCAAACAGAAACCAAGGAAAGAGACTGCTGGTATTGGAGACAAATGGGTTGCACAAAAGCAAATTCCTCTGGCCCTTGCGAACCAGAAAAAAATGGGAGATTCAGCTACCAAGACAGAAGGAATAGTGGAGTGAGTTCAAAGCCAATAAAGGAAGTGGTAAGAACTGGAGAGGTGGGTCTGCAACATAAGGAGTTTCTGTAAGGTACGCCTGGAGGATCTTGATGTGCCAGAGATGAGGAGGTGCTGCATGGGAGAGTACTTGCTGCCATGGAATGGCACAGTGCAGGTGGATGGGGAGAAATTTTGCATGTTAACTAGGAGAGTAGAAGAGGCTAATATGTGGAAGATACAGCACCTCTGGGAAGGGAGAAGGAGGTTTTGTAGCAAAGGCTGGTTTGGATAGATGGGGAGTGTGGAGGAGAGACTTGGAAGGAAGGCAAGAAACCTCTATGGCATGCTATAAGCTCAGCTTACAGAAGCTACAGATTGTGTGACCCTCTCGTTAACTTCATTTCACAATGTTCCCTGCATGCTTTCTGTGGCTTCCAAGTAACGCATGAGATCAGCAATCTTAATGAAAAACAACTGCTTGGTACATATTATGTTCAACTGTTAAACTTTCCTAGTCCAAAATACTCAGTGCTATCTAGAACTGGAGTATAATTATTTTTGTCTAGATTTGCTGAGCTTTATTAAAAGATTTCTTTCCTTAAGGATAAAAAAGTGAATGTATACGCTTCTGCGCTACATATTTGAAAAATCATCTTTCAGGTGTTCATCTATGCGCACTGATAAATACATCTGTCAAAATAACTCCTGGTCCTCCTCTTGAAGCAAATCCACTTCTAGCCATGTTCATGACCTATGTTTTGAGAATGAATGAATGACTTTTGTGCACTAGGGAAGTATCAGGACCATATATCTAGTGGGAGGAATGTTCAGCACACCCCAGAAGATCTCTTTAAAAGTCAGGTTGCCTGGAGTCTTTCAAGTCAGACGAGAAGCTGTGTTTATACATCCCTCAGCACAAGGAAGACACTGCTGTGGGCCAGAGGTAATTAATATCAGCAGTTAAACTAGCTGCTTCAGGAAAATAAGTAGCATTAGAAATAATTACTTAGCTTTCCACTGTTGTGTTCCAAAACGTCTGAGGTTGTGATGTTCCTATGTGTTAAATATTAGCTTTATGTCTCTCAACGCATAACAAAAGATAAGAAGTAGCACTCTTTTTCCCTGGGTACTTTGGAAAGTATATTCCAGATATTGTTTAGCTGTGACAGAGATTCACAAACTTCTCAGTACTGAAGAAATAGGTGCAAGGACCTGTCTATTTTGAAAATTCTTACATTTCCCTGCTGCAATCACAGCGAGAAGCCAGAGCTCCTTCCTGTGTCTTCCTTGCTCTGTAGTTTATTCTGTTACTAGTGTCTGAAGAGTTCTTGACTCAAGGTAGATTTTCTGTTTTGAGTGAATGAAGCCATTTTCAGGAGATTTTTGAACATCTTTTTGTTTTATCAGAAAAGTCAGGCACAAGGCTGGCTTCTGAAAACTTATTTTAGGATAAGGAAAAGGGTCATGACCCTGAGGCTTTGCTGTTTAAATCAGCAGAACTCTCGAGTTTAGCTAGGCTAAATGAAAGGGCAGGGGCTCTGCTGGTTGTGTCACAAATTTTCCAGAGTGCTTTTTCTCAACAAGCCAGAAAAAGATTTGCCTGAAGGGACATATGAATACGGAGCACATGAATAACTTATTAATATGCAAGTTCTGGGGTTTTTTGAGAGCCAAAAATAAAAGGACTAAGAAGTGCATACCATAGAGACTGATGGAGAAAAGGAGGCATGAGGTTGATCTCTGTGCACTTTCAGTAGGATGTGCAGCATGGTGGGGAAATTGTGTGGTCTTCTGAGACTGCTGGGGTCTCCTTGAAATCTACTGGTAGAGTCCACATTTCAGGTAATGAAGTCTGTGTCAAGCTTTAAACACAGGGCTCAGTATGATTGTAAAAAGTGCTTGAAATGTCATTTTCCCTGCTCTCCTTTGAATTAACTACAGTGGCGAAACAAGAGGGAGTGTCTCCCTGATTCAGAATTTCTTGTTCAAGTGTTTTGCAAAGAAATTGAGTAAATTAATCTTTGTTTATGCTTAATAGTCTGTAGTAAATACTGCTCTCCTTTGCTGTTTTCTTGCCAGTGTTGGTGTCTTTCGAATTTTTTTGAGGATGGACCATGAGGGCATTGCCACACGTAACACAAAACAAAAAATGATCATAAATAACTCTCTGCACAAAAATGCCCCAGAACTCCCTTGACTCGTAACTTTTAATCTATTTCTTCACCTTTCCCCTCTATTTTCACATTTAGATATGGGTAGGTGTAGTGTAAAACAGAGGTATATATTTTTGTCTGCTTAGGACATGAGAAAGGGCACAGCGCACTCTGTTTCAGCAGCTGTTCTCAGAGGCCAGTGTGCTAACTGTATTTATTTATTAGTTGGTTGTTTTGGTTAGGCTATTTTTTCCCCCCAGAATAACTTGTTGCATTTCTGCAAGTGGTGGACGTGCTTTCCCTTTCTCACACCAACAAAGAGATTGGTTCAAGAGAATTTTGTGGATTATTCCCTTTCGACCTCTGAATCCCCCAAGTTAAGACTTTTTCCAACATGGTTCTTCCATTATCATCTAACTCTGAACGCATCCTCTTGGTATGCGAAATAGCAGAAGTATATGCCACATGTTTTCTGAGGATGAGAGCCATAACCCTCAGAAATGAACTTGCCACTTCTTTAACCCAGAAGCCACTGAAGAAATAACATCTCCGTAACTAATGGAAATATATTGCAGTCAAAGAAGAACTACAGATTCTTTTTGACAGGAACTATTGTTTCTAATGTTTCCTTGATTTTCACTTACACACATCTGAAGTGATAATTAATCCAACGAAATGTGCAAAAATTGCCTATGTAAATCTGACATTCATAAACAGGAATTATCTTAAAGTTTCTTAAATTGTTCCAACATTCAGAACTAAACTTACTTTTGTGATGCAAATAAATATCACATATGCACATATGTCTATCTTTAGTTCATAAGTTTCTAATAGTGCTGGAGGAAGAACTCTCACTCACTTGATAACAGCATCTTTCTCTGCAAAGGATTACTTATAGACAAGAGCAATGGTGTTTCTTCTTAACGGTAACAGAAATGTGTTTCTTGTCCCTAGATTAAAAAAAAAGCCAACAACACCTCAAGCTGACTATTGACTTCTCCCTTCCTTCCTGTTCAGATTGTGAAATAATCTTTTTATTCTTCTTGAGTCATTTTCTGTGTTATAGTCAGGAGTAATGAGTCTTTCTTACAAAATGAAAATGTGAGACAACGGTCCTCTTGATTCCAGCTGTTCAGGCCTGAAGATAAAACAAATGTCATACATATCACAATAAATCCTGAAACTATTAAAACAATGAAAAAACGTGATCAGAAGCTGTGCAGAAATGCACACATGCAAAGAATAGCTTGAGGGCTGATAAAGTTTTTTGCTGATTTTTCTTCTGGTGCTTGTGACGTGACAGCTACCAGCATGGGGTGGAGAAAGCACGGACCAGCATATTCACCCTGCAGCACCTGTGGCCTGTGTAGTTACCTGGTTCTCTGCTTTCAGTTCTCCAGGGAAAATGCAGGGGATAAAAGCACTATATACTATATTTATATACTTATATCTAGATGCTAGTGTGTAGCCACCTATAAAATTGTCATTTAAGCCTGTTAGTTTTCAGGAATGGGATAGTAGCTCCTAAAATTTCTCATGAGTCTTGCAGTATCACTGTTTTCTGGATTAAAATCTGTCAAAGCAAGGGATCTTCCACTTGCAGTGTATTTTTAGTATTTTAGTAAATACAGCAATTTGCGTTCTGCTACCCTGTACCTTTTTGTAACAGATTTGTTGCATAAAGACTTTTTTTTTTTTAAAAAAAAGACAACTTTCCACACGAACATTTCCGAGACAATAGACTCTGAGGTTGTAAACACATGTTTGTGATCTTATTAAGATGAAGAGAATTTTGGTTGGAGCAGAGGAAAGGCTTGTGATCAAGCAAATACAGTCGCAGTAATAACAAAGGAAAACAGAAAATTGCTGTCCGCATAATTATTTTGGGAGTCTCATTTCTCTGTCCTGCCCAATGCTGCCTCTTTGTGACGACCTTTATTTCGGGACATGATACATAGTTCAGCCTAATGGAAATCTAGAAGTATCATAACTCAAGAAAATTTGTGTAACATTTCTACGTGCTACATTATTCAAAGGAACAAAATTATACAAAATTAATTTTGCAATCCAGAATTGCTAAAAAATAGAAGTTAGTGCAAGCACATCCAAGTAATATCAGAATGGCTATTCCTTGAAGGATCATAGATGTGAAGATTATTTGTGTAACTTAGTTCTCATCAGCCTAGAAAGATACATAAAATGTGTGATGAGGTTTTAGTAATTCAGTTACTAACTAATCCTACAAGCAGCACCAAAGATCACTGCAAATGTCATTTAGTGGCTCCAACTTTCTAAAATAGCATTTCGAATAGATGATATGTAAATGTTTGATTCTTTAATTTCTGGCCTTTTGTTATTATCAGCATTGTGTTACTTTCCATTATACTACCTGTGATGAAGATAGCATATGTAAATAAACCTGAGAAGAGATGGAGCAGGGGACAGCTTGTATATGTCAGTGCTCATTTCAGTTAATCAACCAGCTGCTCTTTCATCCCACCTCCTTATTCTTCCCTCTTTTCTTCCCAGAGCAAGTGAGATTCATGCTTCCTGCCTGACTGCAAGGAGAGAGTAGATGATGTCATTCTAGTGGCCAGATGGTCTGACCACAAAATTCTCTATGTCAGCCTTAATAATCTCAGAATGGAAGCTCCTGGCCTCAGGACTTCATAGTCAGTGAAGAAGCACAGTGCTACAGGCATTTTCAGAAGCTAAATAAAACTTTGCAGGCAGCGCTTATTTTATAGAGAGGGCTATTTATCTGACATCTCTAGTAAATGGCTTCTCCCTGACAGTTGTAGTTTGAGCCTGTCCCACCAGGATCAAGAGCTACACAGCCATTGGCTCACCCCTAACCCCCTCACTTTAGGAATGAGGAAGGGAGAAAATTCAACAAGAAGGCTCAAGGATTGACATTAGGGTATGGAGGGTTTATTCACCACTTATGGCCATGGGCAAAGAAAAGAGTAGACTTGGGGAGAAAACAAATTTAATTTGCCACCACCAGTTTAACCAAATCAGCTAGACTGGAGTGGGATAGTGAGAAAAATAAATACAACTAGATCTTAAATACCCTCGCCCCCCAGCCCCCTTCTTCCTGGCTACCTCGTCCCTGCCGGTGGCACAGGTGGGCAGGGAATGGGGATTGCAATCTGTCTGTCCATCACTCATTGTCCATGGCAGTCGTTCCTCCTTGGGAAGAGGATTCCTCACAGCTTTCCCCTGATGCCATGTGGTGTCCATCTCATGGGAGACAGTCCTCCTTCTCCACGTGAGTCCTTCTCACCAGCGTAGGGCCCACCCACACGCTGCAGTGTCCTCTGCTCCGGCACAGGTCCTCTTCAGAATCACGGTTCGCTTCAGGCATGTCGTCTACTCCTGCATGAGCTCTCTCTCCCCTGGCATGGCGTTCTCCATGTGCTGCTACATCCTGGACATTTTGCTGCCATTGATCTCAGTCTGCAGAGTCTTATACTGCCATTTCATCACGGGCCTTAGGGAGATCTCTGCTCTTGTGCTCTCCGTCCGCCCCTTTGGCTGATCTCATCACCTTCCCATCCTCTCCAAAACAAACAAAAAATTCTCCAACACAAAAGACAGGACCAAGAGGTTGGTCCAGTTGGTTTCCGCTCTTAAACACACTGATGGCAGAGGTGCTGATGGGCCTGGCCTTGGCCAGAGGCATATCCAACTTCTGCTTGGCTTGGGGGCAGCTCTGGAAATTTCATAAGGAGCCACCCCCACACTCCTCCCATTGCTACCAAAAAACCTTGTGAGATATACACTCATGACACTGATATACCAGTGTAAAGGCACCAAATATCCCCAACAGCGTGCACGACTGATGTAGGGACACACACATTGCACTAGCACCTAAAGCACACAAACATGCTTCCTTGCCATATGGATGAATTTTGGTTGCAACTTTTGTGTTGGGACATCATCATACCAAAGCTTCATTTTGGTGTTACATGGGTTTTATCTTGTCTAAACTCTTGTAACGTGGGCAAGTCCACCACATTAAGAAACAGAATTAAATGCAGGAACTTCTTTTAATTGAATCAGAGACAGGGGTGGAGAAGGAAGATAAATGGAAATAAAGCACAGAGATATGCCAGGAAACTGTTCTTACTATTCCTGACCATGTCATCTAGATTGCTTTCCTCAGATACTGAATTACATCTTGAGCCAGTATACTTTAACTCTGTTTCATTGACATCAACTTTGTCCTCTTGCTTTTAACTTAGAGGCTTAAGGTTCAGCCCACTATATTTGCATAGCCCTCAATTTAACAAAGGCTTTTCCTCTTCTAAAATTTACTTGATATGGTTGGCTCTGGGAAGAAGGGCTCCTGACAGACTTTCTTTAGTCAACTGCCAAATTAGTTCTCTTTTGCAAGTTTTACTTATGCTATTTCTACGACATCCTGGAAGTAAAGTACTAGTTTAACGCGTTTCCTTACTTTTCAAGAAGGAAGGAGTAGTTATGGCTCAACTACAGCACATGTTTTTTTAAAAATATATATCATAAGATTTCTGGAATCCAAATCCATGCTTGATGAGTGTACAGTATGTGTTTTCTAGTCTGTTTGCATTGCTGGTGATGTGTGACAGAAGCTTAAGTTGTAAATTAAATCCATCCCTAAAAGAATAAGTAACAAGGCAACGTAAGATTTAATTCCCATTGCATGAGTCACTTCATTTTCACGTCTCTACACTTGATTGGATACACTGATATTTTAAATGTATTAGAAATTCAATCAAAGGCATCAAATAAGATACGTAATTTTGAAATTGCATTCAGGAAAACATCTGGGACTATGCAGTGGGAATCATTCTTGCATAAAAAATTAGAGATTCTATACTTCACTAGATTAATTGAATAAACAAAGAAATATTGAAGCTCCTCAGAAGTGTATATGGAAGGTTAACTCATGGCATTTCGCAGATTGCAAATCAATGCATTGTTCTTGAATAGATTTGTGTATTGGAATAACTTCGAGGATGACTCCACTGGACTTTTTCCTGTGCAGTTTGTTGAGAGTGCTCAGACGAGATCAAGAGGACTAATCTGATGTGCTAAGTCATTCAAGGTTGAAAGTGTTATCAAGTTTGGAGGGGCTAAAGGTTCAGTCTTGCAAATTTCAATCACGCAGATATGCCTATTAGCATTTGAAGAACTGTAGTTTGCAAAGGAATAAGCTCTTGAAGTGAGGTTGATAATAAAATTATTGCTTTACTCTTAAGACATAGTATCTTGAAGGTGTCTGAAGCTAGCTTTCTGTAGACTATATAACCTTGCTCATACTTGTAAAATTTACTCTTCTCTTAAAACCAAGCTTCAAAAAATTGGTTTTTTTTCTGTCCAGCTTTGTTCCATATGTAAAATGTGCCAGGCTATAACAGCAAAAAAAACCCCCAGAAAATACAAAAGTTCAAAATTCTGTTCAAATGAATAGATAATTTCAAATAGTTCAGAAATGACCTTCTCCATTCTATATTATAGATACGTTTTGGTTTTTTTCAATGAATTAGACCTGAAAAGTACAGATTCAAGAGATTAAAATTAACTAGAGAAGCATAATGAATTTATATTATTTTCTTTTTTACTGTGAGTAAAATCTACAGTTACACTTACATGTTAGAATACCATGAGAACAAAATTTGTAAGTTGAAAATACCACAAAACCCATTTCTGACCTTGTTTAATGAAATCTTAGGTGCTGATGTCCTGAAGATCACATTTACCATTTCTTTTATTATTAGGATGAGGTTCATAGAAGGTGAAAGAATTTAAAATTTTGGTAAACAGAAGGTTATTTTTGCAGAAAAAAACACATTGTGCTATTGAAAGCATATTAACAGAAATTAAACAAATTATGAAGTCCAGGATGAAGAAATACCCTAATTTACAGAATTCTGTAAATTCATAATTTCCTTACTCTCTTTCATGTAGCAGTCTGAGTTGCCTTGCCCTAGCCTGAGCTGGAAGTTATATTTTGAAACAAGTCTGACTATTTAGAAACAACTCTGACTATTTAGAAAGTATAATTTTAAAAGTTGCTTATTACCTTAGTTTGGGGTTTTTTGCACAGAAGAGCAAACTGAGAAAAATCCAAGGTTCAGTTTTCCATCAGGTGTGGAGTGTTCTTTCTGTCTTTTAAAAAAGCTCAGATGTGAGTGAGAGATTTCTATGAATATTTGAACAAAATGCTGGAAAGTATTTGAAAACCAAAGATTTGCAAAGCTTATAAACAAGTTCCTTCTCCTGCTGATCTGATCTACCACAAAGATGGAGGGCCAACATTTTCCCTTTCTTCCTCTCAAGAAAAAATATCGAAAACTACATTCTTTGTATATAAGGCTGGAAGGAATTTGGCCTGAATGAATAAATTGAACAAATGTGTCACCTTCTATTATGCAGTTAAAATAAATAGTGATATTTTGTGAAAGCACTATCAAATTACTTGCTACAAAATGCCAAAATACTCTTGTAGAAACTAACAGGTTCATAGCACCCATGGTAAAACCAGTAGGTCTAGAAATGACTCTTTCTGTGGTTATGTACTGACTTCATGACTGCTTTGATACTAACAGTTTGAGCTCCATGTTTGTTTAGGTTATGAGTGTCTTCCAAACCTTGAGATATTTAGTTAGTTTCATTTAGTCTCTAATAATCTGATAAAAATGAGACAATGTAAAAAAAAAATAAAAGCTGCTCTTTTCACTATGAGAAGTATGTAACATCAGATTTGTTTGTTTGGGTTTCTGTTTGTTTCCCTGTTTTGTAGAGGATTTTTTGATGGATGAAGTTTGCTGTCAACACAGGAGAAGTCGGAACCCATCCCTACATCTAGTTTATAGATGAACAATGAAAAATGGATTCATTGAAGTCTGGTTAAGGACTTGGTTATAATTCTGGCTTTCTCTAACAGCAGGGAATGTATTCTGTTACTCACTCTCTTGGATTAGATGTAAGAAATCTGTCAAAGCAAAAATACAAGTTATTTCCTCCTTACATTTGTAACAGAGGCTATTCTAAAGCTCGTAATGAATTTGTACCTCAGAAAACTTTCTTGCTAGAGTTGCAGTGTGTGTGGTGATATGAAAAAACCTAAAGTCCTGTCTGTTTCTGTAAATGTAAGCATCTTATTGCATTTTTTGTTTGTATTGTTTTAGGTATGGCAGTCTGAGGGTACAGGGAAAATTCTATCTTGGTTAATTATGTTCTGTCTTTCCAATTGTCTGCAGTTAGACACAGTCATTTCCTTTTCTTCCATCCCTGCTTCTCACTGTGGTGTTCATATGAAATGTTAAAGAGCTGCTTTCTTAAGATCCAGAGGTGGATATATTTACAACACAGGTAAAGTAATTGCTGTGAATGCTCTGAACTTGAGACGGGTTTTTTTATTTAAACCCTGAAAACCTTAAAGTAGTCCATAAGCATCTATGACAAAATTCAGCATCCTTTTGGGAAAGACGTAAACATCTTTCTGTCAGTCGCACTTTTAACCTTTCAAAAAAGTGACCTTCAAAAGAGATGGGTAGGCTTGTTTAATAAACAGAAATTGCTTTGATATATTTTCTTAAGAAAACTACGGAAGTTAAGAGCATCACTGCTGTGTGCTCTGCCTTACCAAAATGGGAGGAGCTGGCCATGGACCTTGTTAAAGTATCAATGTAGCGTCAGGCATTTTGGAGTGATCTATAATGGATGTAAGTAGGTTTTGTACAACTGGGAATATGTGCTCCGTGCAAGTCTATGCTCGTTATTACAGCATGACCTAACTTTGACTCTGCATAGTCAATTAAAAGAAGAGCTAAGTCAAGTGAAAAAGGCTGTATTTGTGCATGGAGAAACTATCCATTTTTTCACTGTAGATTTTAAAATACTAACAGTAAGTGAGGTTTAAAAATAATGACCCTACTAAGCCTGTATATTGAAGAATCTATGAAGTAATTCTTAGCACCCTGATCTAGTTAAAGATGTCCCTGCTTACTGCAGGGAGATTGGACTAGATGACATTAAAAGGTCCCTTCCAGCCCAATACATTCTATGATTCTAATTCCCTGCCTGCACACTCCTGCCTATGCAGTTTTAATTCAGTCTTTTTCCACGTATAAGGCCAGTTTTAATTATGATCATATACTATTTTTTTGACAGAACCCCTACTTCATTCAGTGCACAAAATAGATGGTGCTCATTTAATAATCTTCTATTAACTTCATTGTTTGGCATAAGGTCTTTCGTAATCCATTACTAAAACCCTGTCTGAAGAGAGAATTAATTTTCTCTCCTTTTGCTTTTTTGGTAATGTCTGAGCACTGCACAGGCTTTCTTCAAGCTTAACACCAAAACCACGAGGTGATGGGCTAATAGAATTCCCATTTTCATGGTACCCGAGAAAAAAAGCCCAAGGCAGACTTGAGTTTTTAATATGCCCCCACTTTTTTTCAGATTCCTGGATTGTACTGGAATTTTATCACTTCAGTGCCTAGCTTCTCATACGAGTTGTAGCTCAGATTTCTGTAGGATCATGCATTTGACATCCATAAAACCAAAGCACAGTATTAATGACTACTGCTAAAAATTATAGCTTTAAAAAATTACTCAGATTTGATTAAAATCCAGGTTTTGGTCAGCTTTCTCCTGCCTTTTTTTTCCTGTAGAACTCTGTTTTAATACTAGACTCAGCCAAGAAACAATATTCCAAATATATTAATATTTTCTTGAGCTTCAGAATTTTTTTCATTCAAATCCAAGCTGGCAAATCATCCCTTCACCTTTTCCCCTAGCACCCAAAACCTGCATTTTTTTACCCATCCACAACTCTGCAACGTTTCATTTCAGAAAGCAGAAACTGTTTCCACTGCACAAGCAGTTCAGTGTTTCAGAAGCAAATTATATTCTGTTCCTTCTCTGGCTCTCAGACTGTGATTATTGAAACACGAGAGATTCTTTCTCCTTAGTGGTCTACTCAATCACACGAAAAGTATGGTCTTCCCAGCCAGCCCTGGTGTCTTACCTCCCTGATGTCTTATCTCCCTCTGGTCCTTGCCCAATCCTCCCTATTTCTCCCCTGAAATCTCTTTTCCGTGTTGCGTCAATGAAACGGCTTCTTGCTCACAGGGCTGAGAGGTGGGGCAATAGAGAGCACAGGGGACAACCTTCACACTTGCTGTTCAGATTCCCATCCTTCAGCAGCTGGAAATGCTGGTCATGTCTGCAGTGCCAACATCTTTGAGGGAGTTTTCACTGCAAAATAGAATAAAATTTTGCTGAACGTGTGCAGACTGTTTTCTCATGTGCTTTTAAGATGATTGAATTAGAGCTCAGTTCAAGGTGATGAAACAGTGTGCCTTCCTGACACAAGACCACTTCCCTCCAAATGTTAATCTCAGTGTTTCAAAGTTTTACGAGTGCCTCAAAATACTGAAATGACCTGATAAATTGTCACCTGACATTTTTTTCATTACTGTTTTTGAAACAGATGAGGAGAATGGAGTAACAACAACCATTTTGATTGAAAATGTCCGAACAAGTTCAGCCTGAGGCATACCCTGAGTGTGGAGACCTTTAGTCTCAATGGCTTCAGTTCTTTATGACTTTCTTGGACTTCAAACAAGATTGTATAAATCGGAAGTATTACGCAATCTTAATAACATGTTATGTTACCAGTCTGCTCACAACAAACGAGTCGGCATAACTGAAATTCCTAGGTATACTGTGGTTATTGAAAATGAGTTTTCCATGACTTGTTGCTGGCCTTCCAGCACATCATAAATATATTTTTTTAAAAAAATTTTTAAAATTAGTCTTTTGCTCTTTAAACTTATTTTTTGCAGCTTTCCCCAAACCTTAGTGGATCATGTATTGTAAAACAAGTTTAAGTTGTACTTGGCTTTTTATCCTAGCCCTATCTATGATCCCTTTCTTTTAAATGATGGTCTCTGTAAATTTGACATTACCAAATATGAAACTATCGCAGACTGATTTTTCAGCCAGATGAGATAACTTTGCTCTGGTTACACAAGAAGTCTGGGGAAAAGGTCCTAGTGGCTACTGTGAGTAGTTCAGAGGTATAATCTGTAGATTTTACTATCTACAGGCATCAGTACCTAATATTTTTTTTTTCCCTGAGGTGCAGTTGGAATTCACCCATAAAACAGCTGCTGATGAAGTTTGTCTTCTGAAACAAGCTTATGAAGTAGCCAAAACAGGCCTTAGGCACAGATATTAAAAGCAAACTGAAAAAAAGAAAAAATGACTGTGCTAGCAATAACAGCATCTAAATTTATCTTCATATTATTAGCATGTAATTCAAAATGGTACTGAGTTGATCTCATGGATGTATACTGTGGTAGCAAATGACTGTTCACTCATCTTGATATCAGCAATGCATTTGTCCTACAGATAAATAAAGACAAAGTTAACCTGGATTAAAACGGCAGAGAAGCAAGTTTATTGGATTTTTAGCCAAGAAAATAGTTGAATTCAATCTTGGATTCTCCCACAGGCTTGAATTTCTGCAGAGAGCTTGGTTTAAATGGCAAATTTCACTGCTGTTTAAAACTGAGGTAGCCAACCTAGGTTAAGCACCCACAAAAACAGGCGATCCTCCAGCAAAGACAGGATATGAAACATATTCTTCTGCTGTGTGATTGCAGTTTTGGAAAACTATTCATTTGGTGAATTGATGAAAGAAATTGCCATGACTCACAGTCTCCTCTGAAGCTATCAGAAAAAATAGGGTTTCAGCCCTGAACACTGTAGGTTTGTCTCTGCTACTATTTTTTTTTTCTTGTTTTCTACTATTCCCAGGGACTATCATGGTCTTTCTTTTTTCTTCATCTTCTCTTTAGTACAGATATTCTGAGACTTTCCTTGAATATACCTGCTATAAGAAAAGTGCTCAAGGCAACTTTGGGAAACCTTGAAGTGACCATTTTTCAACTAATTAATTTTTAGCAGATGTTAAGCTTTCTAAATTCATTTTCAGGAACCTATTCTATTTTCCAAAAGTGTCAAATTCAGTCAAGCCTCTCTGAAAATCAAGAGATACAAAACAAATTTCAGGCTCTGACACTGATCCGCTGTAAGACTTTTAGCCAGGCATCTTCTATCTCAGTTCTCTCACTTGTAAGATGTAGATAACACTCCTTTTTACAGAGCTGTGTTAAAGTATCTGGAAATCTAGATGCGAAGTGTCAAATCATGACAAAACGTCCCTTACTGCATAGGAAAGAAGTACATGTTGCAATGTTTTATAAACAATTCTGAAACCTCTGCAAGGTACTGTTTGTAGTACTGGGAATCTATTATTACTACATACTTAGTCTGGGCTTTTTCCTTTTGATACAGGCTACGAGTTTTGCTGACATCTCCCATGTGTTGCAAGACAGTTGGGGCAAGTCTCTCTTTTACAGTTAGGTCCTGAAATCCTCAGTTTATGATTCAAACAAATGAAGCTACTGTCACAAAAAACCCTAAGCATTTATATCACAGATTGGTGAGATTCTCAACAAATGTAGAACAACATTTGTAAAATTGCTTCCTTCTAGGTGATGGCAGATTTCGGGGATTAAAAGTAAATACAAGTTGTATAATTCCATTTCCAGCCTTGCGATTCCTATAATAATAGACTGATTACTCTTTTCATTTTAAGCTTCTTGGCCTATTTCTGAGTGGTGCTGAATATCCACTGCTTCCAAGGAAATCAGAACTGTGCATGCTCGTTACCTCTCTGAACTAAAAGTCTAGAGCACAAAGCTTTGTGAGGTAGTCAGGGATTAATTATACATTACAACAGCGAGTATGATGAATTGGTCTAGAAACTTTGTTTTATTCCAATTAAGATCATTTGAACTATTTTTATGAATGTTCATTTAAGGCAGATTTCTCTGTTAAGTAGCTATAGCACCAATCACTGTCTATACAATAGAGCAGAATAGCAATGACTAATTTTATTCTATTCCTGCGTGTTTTCAGAATTGACACAGGCAGATGCAGTCCATTGCATTAGGCCTGAATAGAGTACTTTCCCATTTCTGATTCTTCTGGGTGAATCTCTGTAGAAGGAAAGAAACTTTTAATGTTAAGATGTTTCTTTGCATCCCACCACGTGTGAAGTAGTGTGAGAGATTAGCTGTAAATTACTGATATAATGAGATTTTATGGTAATGGTTAGTAAACTCTTGTCATGTAAGACAGTTTGGCTTACCAAAAGTATTATATCAGATCCAAAGGCTTGACTGTCCATTCGAGGACTGTGGTCTGAGTTGCAAAGATTTTAACTCCAGAACTGAACTTTGCTTACAGTATAGCATACCTAGATTCCACATATGTTATACCCTCTTTATTTTGTTTAAATCTGTTCTCCATTTCAGACTTTTTAGAAGCAGATAAAATCAAGTTAGTTCTGCAGAGATTTATTTTTCATAGCTGGGGCAAATGCTCAGGAAATGCTGAGCTATATTGTCATGGAAGCTTTAAAAAACTGGTAGAAGAGTCAGCTGAACTCATCACTCTTTCTTTGTAGGTAACACTGGCATACATGGTAATTCAAAGAGTTTACTGCCTACATTAGAAAGTAAAATATTTTTCAGCTTGTGCATAATTAGGTATAATCTTTCTTGCATGAGTGATTTGAGAGTTAAGTTAAAATAATGGAAGATCAATTTTATGAGGGAGAATAAGATTATCATTTCAGAAAAACAGCTGGAGGAAAGGAATTTCTGGACTGAAAGGTCATATGTTATTTAATGACAGATCTACCAAAAACATTTTAAGACCTTGGGTTTGATTTTCTCTTTTTTTTCCCCCTAGATTTGAATTAATTTCTGCATGGAAAGCAAGTGTTACAGTCTGAAAGGCAGGACTGCTGAGAATTTGTGAAGGACCTCTAGAATTTGTTCAGTCTTTAAGCAGAAAAAATATAGAGCCAGTCACAAACTGGAGCTGTTCAGAAACAGCAGAAGGTTTATGAAATTTCTGACCTCAATTGTCTTCTGCCATTTAGGGTTAATCATACTGAACAATCTGGTGCCCTTGAAATTAACCAGAAGCCGGGCCAAACTTCAAATCTGTGTCCCACCTTGTGGTTTCATTTAAGTCTGTAACAAAAAAGCAAACCTGTGGCTCTTCTGTAACTTTTAATGGATCCTGTGTTAACAGAAGGAGATCGTGGCAGTGCACCATGGCTGTATTCCTTTGTGGGTTGTGGGGAGCTTGATGGAGTTGCTTTGAAAAATTGAGTTTCACTGAAAAGAGCACTAAAGGCCACAAAACCTCACTCTTTTTCCCCAAGGCTGGCAAAATTCTTTTCCAGGATGCATAAAACTGTATAATTTCTTGTAAGAAGAAGTGGTAGTACTCTCTAGGTTATGAATACCTTTACTTCTTTTATAGAGTAAATTTAGCAGAGCTGCAGCAAGAGCTCCCTGATGGTACACAGTAAGGAAGGAGCCTCCCTCTAGCTGAGTCTATGGGAGCTGCACTAGCCTCTTTTCTGCTGGAGGCACTTATTGGCACATCTGACATGCCATTAAAAAGCAAATGAATACATTTTATATATTTTGGAGCTTTTTATTGCTATCATAACTTCACACGGAATTAATGATTGTAGATGAAGTAGCATAACCTGCAGTTCTCATTGCTTCCAGCTTGAGAAACTCAGAGCATCTATTTGGTTCTCAAAATCTGAGGATACCTCTTTCAGTGATGCTTGTTTGGGCTGGCAGATGCACTGTGTCTGCTGTGTGCTGCTCTTCCATGTATCTGCGCTTACGGACATCACTGGATTAAAGTATGGCACACGCAATGCTGCAAAACCGGGCTTGTGCATCAGCATCTTGATGTGTGTGGCGTGAGGCATCACTACTCCCACTGTAATGCTTATATGGGATTGATAATTGTTATTGATGGTGGTGGAGGCTTCATCTCTGGAGGCAGTCAAGGTCAGGCTTGATGGAGCTCTGAGCAACCCGATCTGGTTAAAGATGTCCCTGCTCATTGCAGGGGACTATGTGACCTTTTAAGGTCCTTTCCAGCTCAACGCATTCTGTGATTCTATGAATTACACAAAGAGATCGGCACAAGCTCAGTCTCCACCGCATTTGTTGTATAACACTGGTTAAAACGCGCAATAGCATATGGCTAACATTGGCTACTTTGTGTATTGTCAGTGTGCTTTTTTGCAAAATAACAGGAAAATCTCCCACTGTGGACTGTAATGCTGAATCAGCGGTGGTTATTGAACCTTTACTGAATATTAACTTCTGCTGCAGTTTGCAAACATACTTAGCAAAATGTGATCACGCCAGTCTGAGCTATTGATTGTAGCATAGATCTGCTAGTGCTTACCATTACCAATTCTTCTTTTAGACAATGCCAGGCTAATACTTTGATAGGCTTTTCAGTGTCATGGTGATGAGGGCCTGTGAACCGTTCTTTATCTGATGTCAGGTGGTTCCATTTGCCTTTCAGAACAAAGCCATCTTTTCCTGCTG
>NW_009698346.1:112972-138907 GCF_000703405.1 Apaloderma vittatum
GGTAACAGCAGCTTAGTATGGAATCTACTTGATGTTTTGCCTTTTTGTTTGTTTGTTTTTGTTCAAAGTATTCTACAAGGCATATTAGATTAAGGGTCAAATTTAGCAGACTTTTCTCAAACTCTGCAGTAAGCTTTTCTGGTATGAACAGAATTGTTTGGATATAACTAGTGGAAGAAATTGGATCCTGTACTCTTGCTCAAGAGAGAAGTCAAAAGGTCAAAGTCCACCTGAAGATTCATGTAATCATCAGGAATACAAATAAAAGGAGATGGGAGTGACAAGGCTGAATGAAGGATGATGGGTCAGTACCTTGGGCACTCCCAGATGATGGCCTATGGAAATCCTGGAGAACGATTCCAGATGCTAGATCTAGGGTTAACATAAATCAGTTAACTCAGTAGACTAGTGAGTTAAACTCACAGCTCCGCATGGTATGTGGGATCACAGCAAAGTGAAGTTTTACTGAGGTATTTCTTGTGCTCCAGGTTGGAGAAGGCAGGTGAATCCTGTAATTGTACCTGAGAAACTTGCTATGCAAATCCTGCACCTGATTCCCATGAAGTTGTTCCATTGACTGTAGTCCACTAATTTACATTTGAGCATCACTGAGCATTCATTGTCATTTTTTCATGGCATGTTTTTGGAAGGGTATTAACTCTGTAAAATCGTAGGTGCAATTAGTTAATAAATTAGACTTAATCTTCATAATGTATTAGTAGTAGGTATCACATATTTCCTGATTATTTATCTTCTCAAAGAAACCATGGGTTAAAATGAGTAGATCTGCATTTTATTAAACCAACAGAGATGTATTTGAAAAGAATACTTTGTCTATGACAGTGCGCTTCAGTAATCTGTTTTACAGCCCTCTGTTTTAGTGTGATCATGACTTTGAGAAGCAGTGAAGCAACCTTTGAAAACTAGTTTACCTGGACAGCTTGTAATAAAAGGCTCTGTGTCAGTAAGCTTTATATATATCTGATAAGAGTCTGTGACTTGAAATATATGCAAAAGTGAAATGAACTGGTGTTCATGACCTGTAAGGTCAGTACAAACTACTGAAATATTGGACTGCAAAACAATACTCTCTTGGTAATAAAAGTCCAAACTCAATACAGCTTGATCATTATAGGGAAGCATAGAGCTGTGCAATAAAGTTAACGCAGAGTTTGAAGTCAGTTTTTAAGAAAGGGTTATGAAATCTGAAGGAAGTTTAAAAGTGGTTTGGTTTTGGTTTTTTTAATGTTCTGAAATTCTCATTCCTGTGACTTTTTTATTTGTGTACTTCACCTCAGTGACAGTAGCAGCTGAGGAAGGAAGTCCAGCTAAAGCCCAAAAGATTACTGAAAGGGAGGGAGAGGCAATTTCCTTCTCTTTTTGAGTGTATTGGTGTCTTTTCTCAACACTAGGGATGAATGTGAAAGCGATGAAAACTGAGAAGCTAAGAAGCTGGGATTTGAGAGAAAGAGCTACTTTCCATAAGCACAATAAACACATGAATATACTGCTAGTGAAACGACTGGAAGCAAAGAATGGTGTAGAATAAGTAAGTTAAAAAGTCACTAACTTTTTTTTTTGGTGAAGATAAAGGATGATAAAAGCAGGACAGTGGGCTTTACAATTGGAAAAAGAAGAAATAAAAGCAAGACAGAGGCTACACCATGTCTATAAATTACATATGTTCTTTCAGACATTTTTAAAGAGCTTTTAACTCCAGTAAAACAATGGTCCAAAGGACTGAAGACTTTTCCATATAGGTAGAAACTTTACTGAAGTTAAAAGAGATTTAGGATGAAATTCTTTCCCAATGACTCATCATACTTGACCATTTCTTAGACCTGAGAGGAAGGAAAAACTGAGTCTACTTGTTCTCTCCTTTTTAATCCTCTACCACACATAGAGATTTTGCTACTTAACTAGCTCTACAAAAGATGGTGGCCATATCATGCTTCAATGTGCAACCTGAACCTCTGTGATTTGTGTTCTCAGTTATATGAGTAAAAGGCACGGACAGTACTGCTATTTCTCTACTTCTTGGATGCTTGCTGCTTTCCTACTGGCTGTTAAAATGTGGGTGGAAAACTTGACTGATAGTGACTGTCCAGGTAGCTGAAGAGACTGCAACTATGAAAGAGAGGGTGGCAGGTCCAGCCAGGCCTGGGGCACACAGCAACAGAGCTCCTTTTGTTTAGGAGCATGACAGAGGTCGGTTCTTCCCAGAGTCACTCCTCTCCAGAGAAAGCACTGCAGTCAGCCTTCTGCATGGTGGTGTTCACCTTCTGTCAGCAAACATGCATTAACTTTAACAGCAGTCTGTCCCAACGCCCTCCGTATGTTGGGTCACAGAAATGACAACTGAAAGGATTACCCTAAAACTCTGTAGGGCGGAAGCCTGTTATAGTGCCTTCAACAGGTCCAACCTAGCTGGTGGCTCAGGGTGGAATTTGTTCTTTTTAACACTAGAGTGTTACATGTCAAAAGGCCATAAAAAAGGAAATAAAGCACAGGAAAACCAGATAAACTTAATTCCCAATCTTCTTCAGCCACAGTTGCAGTGATTCTTGCACAGTAAGGTTGGCTAGTTTCCTTGTGCCTGCAGGCGTGTTACCTCTTCCATTTATTCTGTAAGAATCAGGATTTGAGTTGACTTTGCTGAGAGATGGACTCACAGTTCCAGGAAGGAGGCTTGATGTTCTCCCGGACCAAAGGTTAAGGCTCTAATCCATCCCCTGCAGCTAAAGCAAGACAATGATAAAACTTTCCCACTCCTTATAGAACATAATTGTTGTCAGAACATTTTGAAATTAATAAAGGTTACAGTTAAAAGCTTCCATTCACATATCTTTCCTATTGGCTTGGTTGCTACCATTGTTCTGATTTTGAGAGTACAAAGAATCTGTGAAAACGTCTTATTTATTATGACGTTAAAGAATTAGTTAGTCACAGCTTGGAGAAACACTATCCTCCTCCTCCTCAGGACGGTTATAGTAGTTACTGCATTTGAATGCACTGTCAATCCTTCATTAAAATCCATCCAGAGACACTGAAAACGTCTCGTCTACCCAACAAAGGGCAAATATTGCATGAATATTTGTATACATATAAGTTCTTCCTGGTTTCCTGTTTCTTGTTGGTTGCCTGTTGCTTCAACTGAAAACCAAATTTATAATGTCATTTAAAGAAATTATAGAAGAAATTACTTTCTTCTTGCATGGCATATAAACATTATTCCAAGCATCTCTCAACCACAGTTTTATGTAGAGAACCTTTCTTTCTTCTTCCTCTGTTCAGGTTTTGCTGTCTTTTATACCATGGCACGAAGGATACCGAGGAAGTTCTTGATTAGCTCAGCTGAATCAAAATCAAGTGTGGTTTGGCCACGTTCCTTTTAAGACCCCATTATCATAATGTGTTTGGCCTTTTTACACAGTTAAATTACTCTGTGGTTTGAGTGGTGAGGAAAGAGTCCTGATGTGTTTGTACTGTCAAACTTTTCAACACCATATTGTACATTTCTCATAAGAGTACACTTGGAAAGAAAAAACCCTTGCTGCCACGTGGCTAGACTTTAGACAGCACTTTACAAGAGTGGCACCTTAACAGAGCTGGAGCTGAAGTTTTCTGTCTTTTTGAAGAATTAAAAACAGCTTCATAGCAGTGCCGTCTTCAAGCAAAAGCCATCAAGTTTAGTCCTATGATTCTTACCGGTGGTTTAGCTCATGGATTATCCGGCCTGATTATTACAGAAACAACGTGCATGCCAAGTTCTTGTGGCCTACTTCATCCACATTAGCAGATTTATTATTAGCTGGACTGAACTTTTAAGGCCATTTTTACTCATGTGGCATAAAACCTGTGAGCTAACTCCATCAACCAGTCTTCATTGTATGGGAACGCAAATACATGTTTGAGCCCAAACTCCTGAGCCTGGGGAGGAAGTGAAATCCACAGTGAAGCTGCAGAAGAGTATCAGAGTTCCTACTTTCTCAGGCCTAGATCTGCTCATTAAGAAGATAGCAGTGGAGGATGGTAGTCTAGCGAGTAGTATAATTTGTCATCCATCAGTCTCCAAATTCCAGGGCTTTGTGTATCAAAACCAAAATCATAGTTTGGCAAAAGATGTGCTCATAACAAGCCAAAACTTTTGTTGCACTTCTTCCATCCTGGTCTTCGTCCGAATTTATTGGTTAATAAAGATGGAGTTTAATTCTAAACAGAAAAAATGAAGGAAAAAGTTTTAAAAAATGGGTTGGATTGTATTCTGCAGTTCTGACAAAGAAAAATTAAGACCTTAATTTCTCTTGGATTTTAGTGAGATATTTTACTAGCAGTGGAACTGACTGACTCGAAGTCAGCCTTGAATCTTTTTGTAAAAATGCCTTTCAGATATACTTGACTACTGTATTTTCAAAGTTAAATATTTTGAGGTTTAGTTAAAACAATGGAAAAGTTGAATGTCTATGTTTATGCAAAGGATATTTGTAGCTGTGTTGGTCCAAGAGCGAGAATTGTCAATTTAAAACAGTACAGATAATCTGATACCTTTTATTGAACCAAAAATAATTAATCAAATCTTCATACAATAGTACATCCAGAAGAGGAACTTCTGGGCTCTCAAGCTTGAATGTTCTAAAATGTTTTTTTCTAATAAGACGTATCAAATTATCTACCTTGTCTACTTAAGCACATGTTCAAAATGATGGATTAGTGTCTATTTTGGGTGCATTTTTACTGTATTGTTATCTTGAGCCTCATTTAACTTACGCAACTGTTTTCAAAGTTATAAACATATACTCTTTATGTGCCAAACTGAATCATGATCTCTTTTCTCTCTTCGCTCCAGTCACACTTTCAAAAAAAGCATAGTTTACACAGAGTGTTGCATGAATGTATTCTTAGTTTATTTTTATTATATTTTACTTTATTTTTGCCAGCAAGAGAAAATACTTTCAAGAAATAAGCACAGTTTTTATGCAATCTCACAGAATCATAGAATCATTTAGGTTGGGAAAGACCTTTAAGATCATTGAGTCTAACCATTAACCTAGAAATGCCAGGTCCACCACTCAACTATGTCCCTAAGCACCACATCTACAGGTCTTTTAAATATCTCCAGGGATGATAACTCAACCACTTCCCCGGGCAGCCTTTTCTAGTGTTTGACAATCATTTCCGTGAAGAATTTTTTCCCAATATCCAACCAAACCTTCCCTGGTGCAACTTAAGGCCATTTCCTCTTGTCCTGTTGCCTGTTACATGGAAGAAGAGATTGATTTCCACTTTGCTACAACCTCCTTTTAGGTGGTTGTAGAGAGCAATAAGGTCTCCCCTGAGCCTCCCTTTCTACAGGTTAAACAACCCCAGTTCCCTCAGCTGCTTCTCGTAAGACCTGTTCTTGAGACCCTTCATTGGTTTCGTTGTCTTTATTTGGACAGGATCCAGCACCTCAGTGTCTTTCTTGTAGCGAGGGGCCCAAAACTGCACACAGTACTCAAGATGTGGCCTCACCAGTACTGAGTACAGGAGAACAATCACTTCCCTGGTCCTGCTGTCTGCACTATTTCTGATACATGCCAAGATGCTGTTGGCCACCTTGGCACACTGCTAGCTCGTGTTCAGCCAGATGTTGACCAACACCTCCAGGTCCTTTTCCGCTGGGCAGCTTTCCATCCACTCATACAAAAAGGCTGTTGCATGGAGTTGTTGTGACCCGAGTTCAGGAGCCAGCACTTGGCTTTGTTGAAACCAGGCTTGGAGCCAGGTGTTGATCTACTGGCTCTTCCTGTTTCTTCCCTCATCATTGCCTGCTGGTGGAATGGTAGAGGAGAACACTACTTGTGCTTCTGATCCTTTAACCAATCATCCGAAGGCCCTGAAGTCTCTCTTGATTGTCCTTGGACTTCTTGTTGCAACTTCAATGCAGAAAAACAACAGGTAAGAATAGCTAAGACATATTATGAAGTGATTATTATTGGATGAGCATACTACAGTCATTTTGGTGTAGAGGAAGTATTGTCTTAATAATCACTGTAATTATCAGTCACTGCATGACTGATAATGTTTGAGATTACAACTCTAACTGCAGTATTTTTATTGTTTGCATCACTAGTTAGCTGGATCTGAAGAGATAGGTAATAACAGATCTAGCCCACACAACTTACTGTGATAGCACATGCTCTACAAAGCCTGGTCCACATCAATAGAAACTTAGGGCATGAGAAAAAGAGAGACACAGGAGTAACTATGGCAGAAATGAATCTTTGGTTAGTGCCCCGATGCTTTTACATTGCAGTATTCCCAGGGGCCAGGTAAAATACGGAACTTGTTCACCTTAGCCAGGCTGGGTTCAGAGGCACTAACAGGGAAATTCTAGGCAGAAGCACCATTGCAATTTTTCTTCAGGTCCCACGGGGGAAGCAGTTTGAAATTGCTGCCAGCCCTCCCTTGGAGCACTTGAGATAGGGGCTGTCCAAGAGATGTGCTGCACTACAGCATCTTCCCCGCCAAGCCTGACCACTTTGTGGGCTGTGGCATCTGGCTCTAGTCCTTCTGGAAAAATGAAGCTTGCAATGAGCTTTTGCCACTTCATGATCACAAAAGATGTAACCCTCCTGAGTGAATGATAAAACACTGAAAGATTTTCTGAGGCCTTTATAAGGTGCTTTGTTTTGTTATCTGAGGGTTTCAAGTTTTTATAAACCTGAAGTCTCCCCTGAAAAATAATGATGTGTTTTAAAAGCTGGTTTTCTGCTGAAGGAGAAGAAAAAATTACAAAGTCTGACTATATACTACACTGACTAAGCTACTGACAGGTGGTTGAAGAAAGTGAGACAATACGCAAATAGGGTTTTTTTTCTTTTTGATCCCTTTCAAATTTCAGTGAAAATGGTAACCCACTCGCTGAAAGCAACTCTGCTCCAAGAGCCTTGTGTACCCGAAGAGATTCAACACTGTACACTCCTTTGCTTTTTGATAATGGGCTCTTGGAAGTACTTCTTCTAGTTTAAAAATGAATAGCAAGAGAGGTCTATCTCTATAACATAACAGTACTTTCTGATAAATTCTGGAGTAGCAATCAATATTTGAAGCCCTGAGAAACTCCCTTAAATTTGTAATACGTACACCTCCAGCTTAACTGCGTGGATGCTATGCAGGAGTCTTTGCTGGGAAGCAAAGCGAAAACTGAAGTTGTCAGGAGTAAAGGAAGCCAGCAGCAAACATAAAACTAGGGGCAAAAAATCAGGAACAATCCTAATGCAGCCACATATGTTTAAGTCTGTTAAGGACCATAGGAGAGCTTGAGGTAGAGCTTAGCCAAACCTGAAACAAAGCTGAGATCAGGTAGGGCATGAGTAAGTGGGATGTCAGCAATCAGCTACCGAGCTTCTGTTCAGCCATCAAAAGGCTTCTCATAGAGAAGTGGGAGCTTAACTGATGAGCAAAAAGTTTGGGAGGTGTAAGGAAAAACAACATCTGCCACAAAACTGCTAGTTTTGAGGTTATTGTCTATAGTGCTCACTTCTGTGCTTTAGATGAGGAACTTCTGGGGCACTCCTACATCTGTGGGAAGGCAGCAGACACCGCAACTGTATTTGTTTGATGACCTGTAACGTGCACTTCTTCTGTGAGACTAGGAAAGAGAGTCTGTCTGTAAAAGCAGATAATTCCACCTACATTTATTCTGGCTCCCTTCAGTTATCCATTCGTAGATAAATTCTTTCAAACATGGTGCCAAAACTGCAACGTGTTGGTCAATTTTTTGCAAGATGCCTGAATGACTCACCTCATTTCTCAGATTACTGACAAAACAGTGGGGGAAAGAAAAAGCCTAGGGGGATTGAAAACATTTGGCAAGCCTGTTCTGTCGCTTTTGTGAATCAGAATGGTGCATGTATGGTGTCTTTCTTCTCATGTAGCAATTTTTTGATAGCACTTGTCAAGATAATTGTATGGCAGGAGGTTGCTAAGTGTGAGGCTGTGCAGCAACAGTTAGATCTCCCGTGTCAGGGAAAAAATGTCACTACAGTTGCTTTCCTGGTGATACTACTGTGGTGCATGTGCCAGGTATACAGACAGCACAGGAGATGAGGTGCACAAACATTTTGGAGTTTCTGGCTAAGGCTCTCTCAGGAGAGAGTCCTAGAGAATACAAGCAGGGAGTTTCAAAGGCTGGTGGATCTACTGGGAAGCCCTGATATACCAGGGTACAATAGGATCAAGAATACACTCAGCAACTCCAGAACACCCACAGCACCTGCTGTGCCACCCACTGGTTTCAGAGCAACACACACTGGGGGTTCCTGGTCAATGCAGAGAGGCCACATTTTTCCTGTGGGATGTGAGTAGTGTTGTGAAGCGGTTTGTGAAGCCTCTCCTCTGACCGGTCGTTGGAAGAGCTGGAAGGTACCTGTTTATGCCAAGAAACCTTACATCAAAGAATCACAGAAACGCAGGGCTTTTTTTGAGAAGAATTCTTTTAGGACAAAAGGCAGTTCAATGACTCCCTGTCACAGATCTGGTCCCCGTGTGTGTTTGCTGCAGATGGCTCCCATCATTAATTTTGCAGGCACAATTATTTCTGACTGAGGTGGCCCTGTAAAATGTGAGGCTGAACTCATAATGGAGGTGGCTTGAGCTGAATTAGAGGGACTCAGGTTAGTGAGTAAAGTCCTGTCAACATGCATAAAACAAAAACCTGGCCTGGAGCTCCCCTGTTTATGACCATAGCAGTCCTTTGAATATGTGCAGTAGAGGGCACTATTATGTTAATTCGTATCTGGTCACACATTATGTCTTTAATGGAATTCACCAATAGAATAAGAATAAGAATAAGAATAAGAATAAGAATAAGAATAAGAATAAGAATAAGAATAAGAATAAGAATAAGAATAAGAATAAGAATAAGAATAAGAATAACTAAGCATCATCTGTGTGTGCAACCCTCTTCTGAACTTTGGGCTGAATTTCTACTTGAAGTCCAGCTGAGAAATGGGGATTTCAACAAGCTGGTATGAACACTTAATCTAGCTGCCACACCAAAATTATTGACGAGCTTTCAGCAATGAGTGTGGATACAATTTAAGTAAGACATCTGAGGGAAAGATTCTGCTGGAAAGAATGTTCCTGCATTTAATTTTACCGTGGCCCTGGAAAGAAAAACAAAGGGCAAAAGACTACTCTATTTTTTCAGTAAAGTGTGCAGAATTTAATATTTATCAAGGATAAAGCAGGTATCTCATGGATGACAATTCACAGCTTTCTTGATATAGTTTTAATGAAGCATCTCGACAGAAGTCTCTGAAGCAGCAAATACTTCAGTTAGATTTCTTAGAATTCACATCATAAAGTTGTCTCCCTAAGAGAATCGGGAATACGATAGAAAGCCACAGAGTATGATACAGGTCAGTAGTTCACATCCAGCCCAGTTCTTTGGTAGCTGGACTTTTCATTTTCTTATGACTGTTCTGGACTTTGTGAACTAGGTTTCCTAGCCTGTTTTGTCATAAATATACCCAGGTTGTCAACAATTCTGTAATAAGCAGGATTTCCTATAATGGAGTCAATGAGCAAATAAGCTAATTAAAGTTCCTGCTCACAATAAGCCTCTAGAATGACTACATTAAAGAGAATTCAGACACTTATCTTTTAAACAGATACTTCTTGCCCACAGTTGTAATACAGTGCTGATCTAGGAGATCAAAACCCTGTCCCTGGCTATCATTCATTTCTAGGATATGTGCAATAAACTTTTAAATCAAGAGTTATCAAGCTGGCACCTTTCTCAGGCATTGGAAGTAATTTAGTAAAACTGAGGGGAAAAATTAAGGTTGGTAAGTTTGTGTACAAAGAAATCCTCACAGCTGGATTTTTCCAAGTTCTTTTTGGTTTTTTGTTTGTTTATTAAACATTTCAGTATCTTCATAAATATGTTATATACATTGAAGACAAATATAGTTGCAGCAGTGTGGTTTTGGCAAAGGTTAATGTCAAAACTGGGCAAACGTTGTTCATTTTGCTTCTCTGTATCATGTTATAATATCCTAGAGTCCTTTCTTCCCCTGTCTGTGGCAACTTTTTGTCATGTGAAGAGATATTTGTTTAGATTCCGAGAGGAGAGGTCATTGCTTCAGCAAATGAGGATTAAGCCTTCAGCTTCAGCATCCACCGTTCTACACTCTAAGGACACGTATTTGAGTTTCCTATCCCAGTGTGTGTGTGTCTTCACATGTATGTTCTTTTCTCCATAACAGTCAGCGAAGAGAACTCTCTCATAATTCAAAGTGAGAGTGAAAGAATAATAATGAAAGATCCACACATAGATGACAGACGAGACAAGGAATTTTCTTTCAAACTGCAACCAAGAAAGACAGAACTGGCCCTTAGTTTCATTCAAATCCTTTGAATTCACTGGGCCGTATTTATAATTATTACAATTTCAGGAAAAATGCTCGCTGTAAACAGGAAAAAAAAAAAGTGTTAATTTTACCACACATTCTAGCAGATTAAACACAAAGGCTTTGTCCTCTGTCTGCATAGAAGGTGTCATCACATACAGCTGAACAGTAAGAGGAGTTCCAGTATATGTCTTGGGCAGGAGTGGAAGCAGAACCCTGGTGGAAATCATTTCCTGGTGTGAGGGGGAAGAAAGGAGGAATGTGCATGTGTGTAAGAGGAAGGAACGATGAAAGATCTGTATTGCCCAGCTAAAAAGGGTCATTTGGCGTGACTTTTTCCAGACATTTGGAAAGAAAATTCCAGGCTCAGTAGATTTTTACATCAACTTTGAGAGTGTGTTAGAAAAGAAGGTTGTTTCTGGAAACAAAGTTAAACATTATGAATCCAGAATTAAAGGAATAGAGGTGGCATATCAGGGAGAAGTTACAGAAATATTCAGCCCTTGTCATATGGTTAGGTTGACTTTGTTAACACCTTGAAAACCATTAGTAATTTGAGTCATTTATATAATTAGTCAGATATATGCATACTTTGGAATAGAAAAACATTCCTGATGGTTTAACTATGTTTGTGGGTAACTGTCATTAGCTAATAATTTTTCTTACTTACTATCTGATTAATTTCTTTTTACTGTATTAGTTACAAAAGTGTCCCCTTAAAATATAGGTACAAAATCTGAACGGACATCATAGTAAGTATTGTATAGTGCCATCCTAGCTCTTAAAACAAATGAACAAAAAATTGTGGAAGAAAGGTAATAAGGGGAACAGTACAGTAATTTTGATCCATGCTTTTTGTTTCTATCACTGCCTAGTATGACCAAAACAAAAACCTTTCTTACTATACTAACAAGTCAAGTTTACATATATCTGTACCTCTCCTGAGCTTAATTTAGCTTAAAGAATTTCTATAAAGTGCTTTGATCAGTTTATTATAAAGGCAAGGCATGGGTGAAGCAAGGTCTGCTCTTAATGTCATGTTTTCTAGTGCTGAGATGAGTGTTGATAGAGCAAAAAACATGAGAAATACAGAAGGAACACTAGAAAATAGCCTGGAAAAATGTTCTGCACATTCACTGTATGCTTTATCTTCATTATTTTCCCCCAAGGAAAGAACAGTAAGATGTGAAGTCAAAAAAGCAAGGTATTTGGCCAATTTTTTTTACAGAGGAAGAAAGCAAAATGCCTTACTGGAAAGTAGGACAATTCTACTAAAAGTAGGACAGCTTACTGCATATTAAGTACCTTTGGATTATGTGTATTGTATCATGCTTACTTTGCACACACAATTAGTTCCAGTATCTTCAGAGTGGGACTTTCCACATGAGCTGAGGAAGATTTATCCCACATGATAGAGCTGTAGTACCATATCAAACAGGGTCAGAATACACCCCCATCAAGAAAAGAATCTGGAGAACAGCTACAACTGGTTGAGCTCATGTGAAAAAACAAAAATGTCACTGACGCTTAGTTTAGAGATCAAAACAGATAAGAAAAAAAGACTAGATCAATGACACTGGAGCAGGTAACACAGTTTAAAAATCTTGACATAAGCAGCTAAATTTACTCTCAGAATAACTGTGCAAAACCTTGTATACCTTCAAGGTAAGAGTAAGGATAAGATCATTTCAGTATTGGCAAAGGGTTCAGAAGACAACAAGATGGAGAATTTTTTTTTTCTTAAATGCATAGTTTTCTTAATGCGTTAATGTATAAAGTAATTTTTAGTGTTCAAACAGCATTTTGAGGACAGTATTTGCAGGAGCCATTCTCCAGAAGCAATTGATCTATATATCACATGCAGACTGATCATTTATATTCCATAAGGTAGAATGTTTGAGTTGTCAGGCTTTTCTCTGTCAGAGGCTGTGTGTGCATAGTCTAGGTAAATTTCTCCCAGCTAGACCTATGAAGGAGCTCATCTCCAGAGGAGAACCTAGAGCTCTGAGTTAGGCTGCTTAGCTCCTTCCACTGCACATAGGGAGTTAGTTCGTACAGCACAGGATTCCTAGGGATCAGTGCCTTGAGAATAGGTATCGCCTGGGCTGGAAATGGAGGCTGCTAAGGAAAGGATACCTCTCGAATCACTTTTAATGTTGATAAACAGGATCAATAGAGAGCTCAGAGAGAAAGAGAGTGGTTAAGTGAAAGGATTTGGAGGTTGATAATAATTACCTGATGTAAAATTTTCGATCTGCTACCTTGAAGGTTACAGCAGGCAGTGTGCAAACATCAGTCTTGCAACTGGTGCTTGAAGTGATATTCAGTTGCCAGGGCCCTTATTTAAATACGAGCCCTATGCTCCAGGTCTCAGATCCCCATCTATAAAATACTATAGTCCACAAAGCAATGCCATAGGTGATGCATATATAAGTGCTTTATACAGTATTAGGACCTGAGGTCAATAATCATAGCATCGTAAAGTCATAGAATGGATTATACTGGAAGGGTCCTTAGAGATCATCTAATCCAACCCCTCTGCCATGGCCGGGGATGCCTCTCAGCTAGACCAGGTTGCTCAACGCCTCATCCAACCTGGCCTTAAATATCTCCAGGGAGGCATCCACAGTTTCTCTGAGCAATTTATTCCAGAGGCTTGCCACCATCATAATGAAGAATTTCTTCCTAAGATCCAGTCTAAACCTATTCTCCTTCAATTTAAGTCCATTTCCCCTTGTCCTATCACTGGACATTCTTGTAAAAAGTCCTTCTCCATCCTTCCTGTAGCCTTCAGGTACTGGAAGTCAGTTATAAGGTCCCTCTGGAGTCCTCTCTTCTCTAGGCTGAGCAATCCCAGCTCTCTCAGCCTGTCCTCATTGCAGAGGTGCTCCAGCGCCTTGGTTATAATTAGTGATGCAGTTCCTACACCTGAAGGGAAGGATGTCATTCAGAGGGACCTTGATGGGTTTGAGAAGTGAGCCAATGTGACCCTTACAAAATTCAGCAAAGCCAAGTGCAAAGTCCTGCACCTGAGTCAGGGTGATCACCAGTATTAGTACAGACTGGGTCACGAATGGACTGAGAGCAGCCCTGCAGAGAAGGACTTGGGGATACTGGTAGATGAAAAAAAAAATGAGCCAGCAATGTGCACTTGCAGCCCCAAAACCCAATCCTATCCCAGCTTGCTCCATTGTTGTGAGACCCTACCCGGTGTATCGCACACAGCTCTGGGGTCCCCAGTGCAAGAAAGACAAGGGCCTGTTAATACAGGTGCGAAGGAAGTCCATGATAATAATCAGAGGGCTGAAACACCTCTCCTATTAACAGAGTGAGAGGGTTAGGGCTGTTGAGCCTGAAGAAAAGAAATTTTTACCAAGGCTGTAGTGATAGATCAAGGGAGAATGGTTTTAAACCAAAAAAAGAGTACATTTACATTAGATTTAAGTAAGAAATTATTTGTGAGGGTGGTGAGTCAATGGACAAGTTGTCCAGAGAAGTTGTGGATACCTCCTCCCTGGAAGTGTTCAAGGTCAGGTTGAACAGGGTTTCGAGCAATCTGACCTAGTGAAAGATGTCACTGCTTACGGCAGGTCATGCTTATGACCTTTAAGGTTCCTTTCCAATCCAAACCATTTTATGATCCTATGACAATGGCCCTGACCAGACTTACCTGGGACCAACATTTTGTCATGTCCCCAGAAGCCTTATGTCAGCTGCAAGTGTGTGATGTTGCAGGGGTGCCTGTGCCCAACCCTGCCTCTTGCTGCTCTGATTTAAGCTCAGCCCCCTTGGATGGACACTTAACCCACATTGCAGGCAGCTTGCCTCTGGTCCTGACTCTGACAGTGCACCTCAGACTTATGTGACAGGTGGACCCTGGACCCAACTCCTCATTACCTTGCCTTGTCTGGGGCTGTTAATGGGCCTGTGCCACCACCCTGGCACGGTTGAACTGTACCCATCGGCATAGGTGGCCCTTGGCTTCCCTCTCATTCCTCCTTATGGGGCAACCCCACTCCTGCAGCTCTCTGATATGTATGCCTTTATGAAAAGATCACTTGATCTGTGTTGTGCCCAAACCTGTCTAATACTTAGATTTTATCTCCAGGAATTCCCTTTCTTTGTTATTCTCCATAGAAGGAAAAGCTTAAAGCCTACTCTCCTGCCTCTTCAATAGGAGGAGAGGTCTCTGAGGATCCCTTCAAATACATTCTTCTTACCTCTGTTTTCAGCAAACACTTAATAAGTCTCTCAACACAGAAAACCTTGCAGTTATTATGCATACCTTCAACTTAATCCTTAACATTTCCAGTCTTGTATGTACCAAGCAACAGTATCAACATTGGCTTCTGTCTGTCTTCCCCAGTGAGATGTCCTGAGGCTTGAAGCAGAGCCAGAAACCCAGAGTGATATGAAGACTGCTTTTCTGAGGCAACTTCTCAACATTTTTATTCCATTCCATTTAAAAATTAGCTTGCACAGGCATATCTGTGATTTTTTAGGAGGTATGCTGAAATATGAAGTGATTGTGCAAAAAGTATGTGGGAGAGTGAAGGTGAGGGCATATTATATTAGTATGCAGAAACTTAATATAACTCTGGTGCACTACTCTCTCCCTTCAAAATAAAAAAAAAAAAAAATAAAAATTTAAAAAAATTATAAGCAAGGCCTGCTTGGCCTATCTGTCTGAATCAGTGATCTTCTATTTTTGTCTGTACACAGTTAAAATGCAGCTTCTATTCACAGGAAGAAAGAACACTCCCTTCCAAGAATATTTATAGATATCATTTTAAAGGGGAAATTTCCCTCATCTGTGTTAGAAACAATGTCAGCATCCAAGGCACAGAAACTATGTTTTTCTCTGGTTTAAATCTAAGAGATGGAAAGAAAAATGTGGGTTCTCAAAAAAAGGAAAAAAAAAAAAAAAGGCTGCGTCTGACCCACAAAGTGTCTAGCTGAGATTTAAGTAAAACAGCCAGAGCTTCAAACATCAAAACTACCATGGTTCTTAGCTAATGAAAGGACTTGCTGTGGTGAAATCCAGTGCCAGTTGAATGATGAAAACTGTAAACTTCAACATGACTTTATTTCTTCAAGAAATTAAGGCTGATCCAGGTTCGCCTTTGACAGGGAAAGGTGAATAATATGGCTCACCAGCTGAAAATAGCAGTCTACAGATATCTCCAAAGGCACTGAAATATGAAATGACAGCTCTTCACAATATCCTGTGTACCAATTGAAATTATCTTTGTCTGACAGGTAGGAAAATGGAGTAGACCATGTATTAAGTGCTGATAATATAGACAGAAGCTAAATCAGATTCTTGATTTCCAGGAACTGTGCTCAAGCTACACTCATCTGCACAAAAAGAAATAAAATTGGACAATTATTAGATTTAAGTCTTATAATAAGAATCTAAATATTTGAAAGTCTCCAAAACAATTGCACAGAAGTTTGGTACTTTAAAGAGGTAGTGAATGGAAAGGGAGGTAATTTCAAAATCTAATTGTTCATTATAGTTCTTTTTAATCTCAATTTTAAATGGCTTTTAAAATTAATTTTACAGTGGAAGATTAGGCTTAATGAATGTGCTCATTAATAAAATACTGCCGAACCCTAAAACCATCCACTTCATATACTGTTTTACTAAGTACCACTGTAATAATATAGATAATAAAAGAACAGTAACTGGGCTGAGCCAGGCTGCCTACATGCAGCTGTGCTATACTAAAGGCAGAAATGGCTGGCAGCAGGCAAACCAGATGCAAAGAGAACTGGAGTGTGCATTAAAGCCAATAAAATGGACAAAGTACATTTAGAAACTCAACTGGAGAGATGACCAAGTGCCCTTAATGTAACAAAAAGTGCTGAGGGGATGGATCTTCTGCCAAAAAGCATTAGTCTTCTGCATGTAGGTCACACTCTTTGTAACCAAAGAGCCCAGTTATTGCCTGCTAACTCTTGTGTTGAAAGTAGAAAACCAGGAGAATATGTTATGGGTGCGTTTTGCCAAGCGTATCATAACCGTCAAATTCTCTCTTTAATAGAAAGAATCTCTCAAAGCTGTGAGTTTTGACTAGTATCTCAGGCCAGAAAGACTATTCTCTATGTATTTTTAATTCCTAAGGTTTACAATGAAGTACAAGAGACCTCTCAACTGGCTTAGAAGAAAACTGAGGGGCATCATTTTATTTCCTTTGGTCTGTTTTTTTGGCTTTTTACATTTTTGCCTGAGTTCTCAATCCTGCAATCTTAATACTGTATTATTGTTCAATACAGCTAGAATGCTAAAGGCAGCTATACAGAAATGCTGTTTTGAAAACAGGCACAATGCTTTGTAATATGCAATTGAACAGTTCCTGAGAACTCCTTAGCTGAATAAATAAAAAATTTTTATTTGATGAAAGGGTTGAGAGAGCTTAGCAGAAGTGATTTTTTTTGTTATATACTTTGCTAAAAAGGCAAAACTAGAAATTATCACAGGCTTTGAAGAATAAGTTGGAGAGTTGGAGTCTCTCCAGCAAAGAGGAAAACATTTGTCAGCTACTAGAAGGACTAATCTTCAGATGTTTGAGGAAATATGATCAGGACCAGTTCTTTGTTCTCCTTCCCACCATCCTTGCCTGTTTAGGTGACAGGAAGGCTTCAGGGGTGTTATCTGACACAATGGAGACCTGTTAGTCCAAAAAGTGTAATATCCAAACAAAGTCAAAGTTAGCATAAACATAATGCAACTTTCTTCTTGGCAAATGCTGTGGAGAATGTTCCAAGACTTTGGAGGGTTCATTTAAAGATAAGAATTCTAACAACTCAGGTAACACACTTTTAATCTCTGAAGTGCTGTGATGACACAGAAAATGCTTTCCACAGAACTAAATTAGATAAAATAGACAGAGTTTCTTATGTAGATGTGATTTTCACTCACACTTCTTTAAAAAATCATGTTTTGATTCTGCAGTTTTAATTTGAATATAACTAAAACCACATGTATTACATAATGCCTACATGCATTCTTCTGCAAGTGAAAGATTATTCACTATGCTATTTTATTTAAATTAACTCCTTCTAACCCTTATCCTGTTACTTTCAAGTTGATTTCTATTCATAATACCTCACTTTTTCAATGAGTAACTTCCACTTCTGTGATTTTTTTCAAACAAGAATGCACTCATTATGTTTTGATTAGTTACTAGATGATTCAGCTACAACTATTTATTCAGGCATAATAAAAGACTCTGTTTCTGAATCTGTGCAACTACATCAGTGTTATGTAATTTCACAGCTGTATTGAAATCACCTCTGATTTGAGTAGAGGTGATATAAGTAAAAGTTCGCTTTAGAATAAGGAGTGTTCTCTCTTGGCAGCCAAAATCTCCCAGTCCCCAAATTATGTATGATATAAAATAAACATACAACATTCCTTGTGCTGAGCATGATATAGAATCATAGAACATTTTTTGGCTGGAAGAGACCTTCAAGATCATGGAGTCCAGCCTTTGACCCAGCCCTATCAACACCAGTAAACCATGTCCCTCAGCACAACATCTACCCGTTTCTTAAACACCTCCAGAGATGGCGACTCAACCACCTCCCTGGGCAGCCTGTTCCAACATCTGACCCATCTTCCAGTAAATAAATTCTTCCTAATACCCAACCTGAATCTCCCCTGGTGCAACTGAAGGCCATTTCCCCTTGTCCTATCGCTTGCTAACGATAATTCTCTGAGAGATTCTTGTCTAACTACACTGCATATAACAAGAGTAGGTTTACTGCGGTGAGCAAAGATTCTGTTTTAAGGGAATTAATGGTGTGAAGAAATTAAAGAACTATAGGCTAGGGAAGTTTTGGACTACAGTTATTAAAATATTAATGGAAACAGATTTGTGCAAACTTAAGAGAATTGTCAGGTATCCCTAAATAAACAAATATTTAGGCTCAGACACTTCAGATTTTAAATCAAACAATATCTCATGCTGCCTTTGTGGCTTCTAAAGGCTACAGGTTTTTTTTTTTTATTTTAATCTTTCCTCAGTAGTTTTTCCCTTCTGAGCTTCATATGATAAGGATTTTCAGGGAGAAAAAAAAAATCATCATTCAGTTAGTGAATGAACAGCTTTTAACTGTCATTTCAGCAATCCCATTATCTCTTTAGACTTTTTAAAGTGTTTTCTGCACACACTAACTCTAATGACTATGGCTGAAGCTATCATCTGCACCCTAACTGAGAAGGCGCAGAAGCCCTGAAGAGGCACAATCATTTCTCTGTAACCTCTGGAAATCCTTTTTTCAGCAAGTGCTCCGCACCACTACTAATCTCTGCCTTTCTGGAGAGATTATGCAATGTACATATTGCATTTACTATCCCTTTGCTTGCCCTTTCATAATGCACAGCTCCTTTCTAAGCAGCTGGCAGTGTTTTTTTCCATTATTTTATGTGTGTCCATCCACATTGTAATTCTCTTCTTCCTTGATTTCGGTCCCAAAGGGATTCCTTTCTGCAGATCATAGGAGAGGTTTGCATACGTCTAAGAATAAAAACCATTGCCAAACACACAAATTGCAAACAGGTGCCAAGACGCCCTGCTCTTTCCCAGCATAAGGGAAAGGTTGTGAGTACAGCAAAAAAAAAGATCATGATACAGAAAAAAAGGGGAATCCATTGACAGAAACTACGCTTTGAGTATCGTCAAATATACCTTATTCCCTTTCCCTCCCAGTTTCTTCTCTTTCACATGACTGCTGTTCGGGATTTCACTTTCAAACAAATGTTTGGCACTTGTATCCAAAAAGACAAACAAATATGCAGAGAAAATTTTGTCTGAGTAAGTTAACACTCCTATTCAAAATTCTGTGGCTAGATGAATGGATAAGTGACAACAGTGATGAATAAATGGTGTCTGGTCTGCCAAAACCCAGCATTAGAAAGTATAAACAAAGCAGTACTGAAAACAGATGGATTCATTTTAAGTTTCATCCCTTTTCAGCCGAGAGATGCTAATGAGGCAACTTCACTTTGTACTACGACCCTGACACATTGTGTGCTAACACCAGCAAGGAGCTGGACGGATGCAGGGTCTGAGTGCCAGCACGCAGCTGCCTTTCCGCAGGACTAAGTAATTATTACCAAACCTACAAAAAAAGCACAAAAAAAAATGGCAGAAACGAAGTGCAATCGGCACCAGAGCTTTGTAATTCCAGTAATTAGGTATTTGTGAGTATTTGCACTGGATTTGTTGCAGAAAGCTAAAACGTGGGGATTTGATTGCTGGCGGAGGGGGAGAGGGGGAGGGTTGCTGAGATGAACTGAGATTTTGCAGGCATAGGAACGGCTCTGTCAAATAAGACCCATTGCCTGTTTACTTTGACGATGGCCAAAGCTTGATTGGTATCAGAGGCAGGTGCAGTCTGTTCGGCAATTGGCAGCATGTTTTAGAGAGACAAAATACATAAAAATTGGCAGCTTTTTCCTGAGGAAATAATTCTTTCAATTGCTCCTCTTAGAATCCAAGTTACAAAGCTTGTTATGAAAAATATAGATTATTGGGGTTTCAACTTCCAACTGCTTAAACAAAATCTTGAATATAATGAAGTTATGCTTGAAATATAACTTCAGATTTTAAAATTACGTATATTTGCAAAACTCTGGTCCAAATACCCCAAACATAATAATGTGCCTGGACAAAAAGCCAAGAAAAGATGTATCGCCTCCACTGGACAAATTTGTAGATTTTGATACAGTTTCTAGAAGAAAATTATAAAAGAAATAACATCTCCCAGTGACTGCTTATTCTTAAAGTTCACAGAAGAATTTTCTAGCAGTGAGGTCTCAACTTTCCTGTGGTCTAATACCCCTGGAGAATGCTGCTCCCCGCTGCTCTTCTGCCACTTCTCTCCTCTGTGCTGCATCTCTGCAGCTTTGCCTCCTCTCCTCCTGTGCCTTTGACACTGTTTGCTTTTGGAAGGGAAGTTTTTCCCTTGTTTTGCTTTACGGCTTTCTCCTTGTATCATTGATGGCTCCACCAAAATTATTCACATTTTTTAAAAACATGGATTGTACAGAAGTGTTGCTTCCAGCCTGCGCTGCTAACATACGAAATACCTTCTGACACAGCTATTTAAATTCCCTTTTCACACGTTTTTCTTCCAGGCATTGTGAAAACTACTTCTGGCCTTTGATCCTGTTCTGGGAAGCTCAAGAGTGAGCTGTGTGTAATTACAGCCTTCGCAGCCAGCACTGAGGGGATCTGTGTTGGAACACCTGCGAGCTGGAATGTGTCTCACCTGTTGAAATAAGTATTTTATAACTGCATGAAAGGTAAAGGAAATATATAGGTGTAGAAAGTAAGTTTATTTTAAAGTGAAGCCAGGAAAAAGCAAGCTTGTGATTTCTTGGCCAGCAGAGAAATCAAATCATGAAACAAATGTGTTTGGAAAAAAAACAACCACTGTGGCACTCCCTGCTTTCTCCTCCAGTATAACCCACCTTTTTAACACACTCGGTTATCTCGCAGTGGCTGTTGTAAAAATAAGACAGTCATGCATACATATATATTTGAAGTATATTTTCCCAAAAAAAAATAAATTTGTAGTACTGTTACTGCTAAATGAAGAACTGACCCCAGTTTTTTGACTGTCTAATGCCTTTTTCCATGCTTAGATATATTTGCTGAAAGGAGTTTTTTGACATAATAATGTTGCTGCCTTCTGTTGTCATTTCTTAGGTTATCTATCATCTAGTTGATCAGACCAAATTCCTGAAACGTTTCTGGTATTCTAGATCATTTCTTAATCAAATATGGTCATGTTACTTACATAATTTTCTTTATCCTACAGGGGGAGAACATGTTTATTATTGCTCACTCTGTGGAGACTACGAAATCCAAATCATCTCACAGTCTCATTTCCCATCCTACCCTACTCTTAATTTACTTCTGTGTAGTCACTTGGAGAATGCCATCGTGCTTGTACTTTCTCGTGTTATCAAATATGTATAATTTGTTGACAAGCAGTGGGGGCTTCATGAGATTGCAGAAGAGCCACACACAATCTTCACCTCCATAGCTGGTACTTTTTCTTGGTGGTTGTTGAAATTTTGTTGAATTAGGTGGCCCAGTGGGTTTCCATCAATCAGCAAGAAGATGATAATAGTCATGTAAGGTGAGCAATTATTAAGTTTCCTGGAGATGGTCCAACCACAGGGAATACTCCTAATTTAAAGAAGCTATAACTTCCATTATATATTTTTTTCTTATTCTAACTTAAGCTATCAAATGCAATAATAAATTGTATTCCCTGCTATTCTTGTTCAGAGACTGTGCCTAATCCTGGAATTGCTGGCATCTGTATATCACTTCAATGGGAAATTAGAGCTGAGATACACTAACCCCAAACTGTGAGTAAGAACTGTTTCTAAGTGACTAGAAGCTTCTTGGAACTTTATTGTTATAGTTGATTTGTAGTAATTAATTTAGTCTTCATTCTCTCCTTATAGTTTGTGTAAAATTTGTGCTATTTTCTTCACAAAAGAGCTGATTGTTTTGTCAACAGAAGAATAGTTTTCTCTCCTCCCCTCTCCCCCAGTATTTTTAGAGGAACGATAGAAACCTGGAGTATTGATTTGTATTAACATTTCCCTGGGGAAGATGTAATTTCCTAATCTGCTGCAAAATAATATAAATCTGAAAACTTTGTAACTACTAAAGTGACCAAAGAAGTTAATAAATAATATAAATATATTAATGGCTAACATTTATAATCTAATTTTAGACATCTTCTGCCCAGTGCTCTAATAGTGCGTTCTGTGATTGCCTATCAAGAGACTAAGCACAAGAAATACAAGTGTGTAACTTGCAGCACAATTTGTGCTGCTTACATCTGTCGCAAGTAAATTAGAGTAACAGTTTATAGATCTATTAAAAGCTATTCTCCTTAAAAACAATAAGGAATAATGATTTTTGTCATATCAAGGATAGTGAGAAACCTGTAAAGAGCTTAGAAATTTACTTGAAATTCCCAAACAGATGGCTTTCAGGACTTATGCTCATGACATGGCTGTCCAAGGAAAATTAAAATAAAACTTTGTTTAGACAAGGGCTAACATTTTAAATAGTAATCTAATATTTACACGCAGCAGTGACTTTTCCTTAGACTGTCATATTTTGTATTGTTCTGTTGGTTTGTTGAATAGTAATTACAAGATAGCTTTGTTCACCATTGGAAGCACATATTTTCAAAATTCTGTGTTGCTAATTGGGAGTAGAATGAGAAAACTGGGCCTCAGGGCAGATGAATGAGACTTTCATTGGCTTCATTAAGAATATCAGACAACTGAGCAACCCTAACAAAATTCAGGAAAATTGAATAAATTAAGTGTCTTTGAAATCTATAGGATAAATTTCCATAAAGTGCTGGGACATTATACAGACAATAGCTAGCTCTACCCTCAGTGGTTTAATATTATATTAAACCACTGATCGTTTCTTATGCCACTTATTCTATTAATCATATATTTTCTAATTAAATGACTTTTAATTTTTATTAGTGTTTTTCAATAAATTATATTGCAAGAGAGAGCTTCAAATAGTCTTTGACTCCAAAGTGAAATACTTGTACACTCTCTTGAGGGAGTAACAGAAATGATGTTCTAAAAAATTGAAGTATCCTTATTATTTCACTAAATACATCTAAATTTGGTTCACAGCTCCTCTTTGCCTTTGTTCAGTTCTCTTGTTGAAGTTTGGTGTTTATTTTTTTTTTCCTATGCTATCAAATATTCTTTTGCAAGGTCCTAAAGAGTATGTGTCAGTCTAAGGATGCTCATAAGGCTGTCTCTGCCTAGAAACATTTTTTTTTGCATGTGCTTAATTCTCATATTAACTAAGTATTTTCTAATTCTTTACATACCTGTCTGTAAGAGACAAGACTTAAGTAAAGTCTGAAGTAAATACTTAAGTAAATTCAGTAGGCCTGAGCACTTCAATGGAGTCTTCATTTTAGCATACATCTCTATCTCTGTGATAATTGTATGTATTCTGTTGCTCTAAAACATGCCAGAAATAGCTCTGACACATTCTTATCTCTGGTAATTATTCTGTGCTTACTTGCTTTTAATTTCAACATTTGTTCACTCTCTGGGGATAATCACAAACACTGTAATTTTACAAGATTTTTATTATTAAAAGAGTTTCTTCCTTCTTTAATGTAAGCTTAAACGTTAATGGTAAACTCTTTCAATGGTCTTTGAGAACTTAACAGAAATTAAATTTTCATAGTCAGGATTCAGCTTGGATTTCCCCTGAAAGGAATAATCAGAGGAACTAGTGAATTTAATCAGCATATGAAGTGACACAGAGTTTGATAATTTAGCAGGATAATTCTGTTCTAATTTAGAAGAAAACAACAGTCCAACTTCTTCATCTTCTTGAAGCAGCCATGAACTTCTAAACCTATTCACATCCTCTGAATACTCAGAAACTTTAAGGAAAGTTGTGTGATCAACAAGACAAATAAATAGCACCAGCTATGAAAGCAAGCCTTAGTAATGTGCCCTTGATAATGTGAAAGATATGGCATAGCCAAACCTGATCACAAAAGTCATAAATTCATTAGCTTGCTCATCCTAAAAAAGCTGGGTTTTAAACCAGAAATATGGATGATGCAAACCATCAGTGTTTTGTTTTACAAAATTCTAAATACCATCGCTGCTTCATTTTCTCTAAAAGCCTAGTTCACTCTTGCCAAAATTGTAGCTGGAGTGAGTTTCCACATATAATCCACCAAGGTATATATCTACAGGTATATATGTGTGCATATACATATACAAGCATACACACATTATGTATATATAGGTATGTAAATATTTTTACCTTGATCCAGTCCAATAGGCAGTTCAGTAAGCCTGCCCATATACATGTATTTGCAAGACAGGGAACTAAATATTGAAAGAATATGTTAAAAATTTAATGGCCTTGATCATTTTTTGGTTTATACTACACTGAATTTTGGCCAATATCCAAAAAGACATCTGTTTTATATAAAATATTAGGAGGCAAAATGCTAACGGTGGCCATGTGTCTGAAAAGCTTGTTTTATTTCAAGTAGCCTTCCCTCCCTCTTCTCTCCATCATTTAATTTTTGAAACTAAAAATAATTAGTGTTAATGTCCTAAGTGGTGTAAGTGACAATACAGTCAGTTACTTATCAAATATCAAAAAAAAATAGCGCTACAATTAGTATTTAAATGGTAATATGTTTCTGTTATTTATTGTTCGTGAAGGATAAAAGAAAGTTTTAAAAGCAGACAGATCATATATGATTGGGTGCTGCAGTCTGTATCAGCCTGATGAAGGTAGGATACAGTACTTCTTAAAAAAAGTAATTATTTACCTAATGCATGTATTTGCCCTGAATAAAGCAATTCTTCCTCCATGAAAAACATTTTAAGAATCATAACTCTTGCCTTAATTTGGGGAAAAAATTTTAAACAGTGGATGAAAATTCCTTCCCTTTCTTTGATAAAGTAAATTTTACAAGTGGCCTGATGAAATAATCTCTTGGGCGGATATATGCTCCAAATACCGTGCTTAAAAATATTTTCTTCATGAAAAGTGCAGGAGAAATGGACAGTTTTGTTCAGCTATAATTATATTATCTAAAGGTTTGACTGAAATATCTTCAGTTGATTTATCTTAACTTTGTATATTCCTCTGCAGTTGTAACTCAAGAGTAGAAATTTGTATACGACACATAGGTATACCTGTGACCACATCTGTAGGATGTGGCATGTCTTGGTTTACTTTTGTGTTATTACAGTCTAGCATCATAGGGAAACTCATTTTTATACCCTGGATGATTTTTAATGTCTTTGGAAGACATCTCTTCCTCTCTCTCACTCGTGTACAAACATATTCTGTATGCTATCAGAATAAGATAGGAAAAGATATTCGAATCTGTCTGAAAAATTCATGAAGAAGTGTTACTGACAACACAAAAAAAGCCAAAGAGGCTACATAGGACTATTATAACACACTTTTCCATCCTGATTAGGATTTCATTGTACAAGTGGTCTTGTTCTCTGAGCTGTTTTAAATATGCTTTCTTGTTTTGTAATGGCCTAAGCATGCCTTCATTAATAGTGGCATTAAACACATGGCTGGGTTTTGTTGGTTGCTTTGGTTTTGATCTTGAAAGGCAACTTTCACTCTGACAGTAAATTCCAGTCTGGTCCTTCAGCAAGGGTAAATCCTTCCACCAGCTAAGACAGAGCTTGCTTTGGTTTTGTTTGTTTGTGTTTTCTTATTTGAGTATTAGTATTTTATTATTTTACTTTATTTATTTTATGTTATTATTTTATTTTTTTATTTTTTAATTTGTTTTATTTTATTTCTTTGGTAGTGATGTGTTCTAAAGGTAATGCTACCTTAGGGACTGGAACTCTATTTGCTCATTTTCAGAGTTTTCTTTTTTTGCTTTTACATTTGAAAGAAAATAAAGAACTTAGACACTATCTGCATTGGGTTGGCCTGGCCGGATTTTGGTG
>NW_009698347.1:0-4696 GCF_000703405.1 Apaloderma vittatum
TTTTTTTTGTTTAGATCAAAATTATGTGTTGATATCTATGAATCATCTTTCCTTAAACTACTCAGAAATAGTTCTGAAACTACAAAGTAATTATTTTATGTTAAAAGGATTAAGAGCTTTATCTATCACCAGGGATTGACAGCCTCCTATTGAGACCCAGAATCCGTTCATTAATTTAGCACCACGGTATGTCCTTTGTCTTCTAATGAATGACTTTCTAGGAAAGGTAATATTCTGATGAAAGGAACTCCTGCTCAAGGAGCTGTGTAATACTTCTCTCTCTTAATGTATGGGTAATTGCAAGGCTACAAGAACTTCATCAGGATGGCTGGCAGAGGAAGAAGGAGCGCCTTGTAAAAGGTTTTGTTGAGATACTAATGCTAAATTTAGTGGCTATCATTTTTGTGTAGTGGTGTTTTTTTTTCTTTTTCCTCTTGAGAAATAGAAATTGCTAGGAAACTGACAATAAAGCAACCGATAAAAGGATGGCATAGTAGAATAAAACTATGGAGAGTAAATGTCAGAGATGGCAAAGAATATATTTGTAATAAAATGACAGTGAAATAAGTGAGGATAGATGAAAATTTTTCTCACAATGAAGAACATAAGTCATGATCTAAAGAGGTTCGAAAAAGGTATTACTACCCTCAAGCATACATTAACACAGTGATAATGGGTACAATATACAAATTGCTTAATTTTAAAAGTGGAGCTTGCTCTCAATTAATTTTTATACCTTCAAAATTTCTTTATTGCTTTGTATTTCTAACGTGGTTTCAGCTGGTAATGAAACAAGGTATACTACTTTCTAATATCCTTGCAGAAAAGGAAAATTTGCTATCTTACCTTAAGTTAAAGGCATTACTAAGACTGCTCCTAACAATAAAGCATTATCTAGAGACTTGAGGTACTTGAATTCAATTGTTAAATGTGTAACTGGTTTCTGGCATAACTCTGCCCAATCTTATTTTGTTACCTGTCCATTTTATAAAATGCAAACTTTGGTACTTCCTTTTGTTCCTCATTTTTTCTTTGCAGAGTCCAGAAAAGGATATATTAAACAGATAAATTGCCCTTTTTTTTTTTTGCCTGATGTATAGCATAAATTCTTTTTTTTAAAAAAAAAAGAAATAAAATTCTGGGGATTTTTGGTATGTGCTCTATGCTGTGTAATTCTTCTGTAAATTCATAAGCTTTCGAAGCATTCAGTTTAAAAAAGAAAAAGGCTACTTGAAAAGTCCACCTTTCGGTCAGTTCAGCTCTAATGTTAATGATTTTGATATTTTAGTGCCTTTTTTAGTAGGATTCAAATTTTCTTAATTTAATTTTGAAAAAAAAGTGCTGTAAGTGCTCATGATAGGTTTTGTCAATCTGTAGGAGCATTCCAAAACCTATAATTCAGGGGATTTATGACATTTTAACGTGCGCTGTGAAATTTCATGAAAGAAGAGGAAACTGAATGTACAATAAGAGTCCATAAGTTATACAGGTGTGCACATGATTTAAAAAAAAACCTTATGCCTTTTGAAGCACTATCTGATTTGTTTTACAGTAACATAATTGAGGAGAGCCTGAAAGTCTGGAGTGCTTTAGTTTTTTTTCCCCGTGTAATTTTTGACACTTGTATGAATGACTTTCTTGTTTTGCTGTTTTAAAAATTGCCTTTTAAGGAAACGTAGTGTCCTGGTTTGAGCTAAACAGAACCATTTCTGTTCAGTTATTTTAGTTTTCAGCCCAGTCTCTTAGAAGAGGCTACACTTCCTGAAGTTAGCAGCGTGGTGGTTTTGCAGACAGGGTGTGCTACTAGAAGTGGTGACACCTGGTGTTTGTATTACTGCCTGGGATTGGTATGCAGAAAGGCTCTTGGTTGTACTTGTTCCTGTAGAGACCAAGGTCACTGATAAATCTTGTGTAACACTTTGAGGGCGCTAGGAAGTAAAAGGGGTTGCAGGAAAACACCTCTGGGGAGGAACAGACAGGTCAGGTGACCCAAATCTGACCAACGAAGTATTCCATTACATAAACATTTTATACATATTCAGTATAAAGCTAAGGGACCAGGAAGCCCTCTTCTTCAGCGATGGGCATGCAAGGAAGACTCTGTCTGTTCTTCTGTCTTTGATCCTGACCCATGAGTTCCTTAATCCGGCTCCTGAATCCGTTTCCCGTCTGCTGCAGGGTCCAGTCTGGGGCTTCCCCAGTGCCTGCCTGTTGTGCAGCATCAAGGGCGATTGCTGTTGGAGGGGTTGGATTGCATCAATGGGGATTGCTGTTGGAGGGGTTGGATTCAGTATTGATTTTGTACATATTTGTGTGTATTGCATTTTTTCTATTAGTACCATTATTATTTCATTAACGCTGTTTTAGTTTTCTGTTCCAATCCATAAGTCTCTCTGCCTTACCCCTTTTTCCCCTCTCCCTTGGGAGGGGAGAGGTATTAATAGACAGCATCTGTTACTCATTTAGTGCCAGCTCAGCCCTAACTTTTGACATGTAGGAACAAGATACATCTGGATAGTTGACTCTTTCATGAGCGAATGTGTGGTATTACGTACATACTGTCGTCACAGTTGCTTTGAAATACTTAAACCATCAGTCCAAAGAATAAGTGATTATTGTCATAATTTCTGTATACTACTTGGGTTGTGAAGAAAAGTGTATGTGAACTAATAAATTAAAGGAAATTCTGAACTTCTCTAAAACCTGAGGTCCTGCTGGTAGTGTAGATTCCTTTAGTTATATTCTGCAATTCTTTTAATAGATAAGGATGGATGACAAGTGTCCTGTCCTCTTTCCTTCCCTTTTCATGAATATTGTAGGCTTCATATTAGTGCAGTGAGGACCTAAGTTAAATTAATGTAGCTGACATTCATGAAGAAAAGGTAAGAGAAAATAAGAGCTCAGTAAAAGTTTCAACCCTCTTTCTCGCAATGGTTTTTAAAGTGAATTTCTCTCATTTACCCTTGCTGCTATTGGTTGAATATGGAATTGCTGTAAATACTAGAGGAGGCCATCTGGTCCTGAGCTTTTTTTCCTACATCTCATTTCAAACTCTTCACTGTGTATGTTCAGCAAGCCAACACAATGTTATGATTACATACTTTTCCCCATCTGCCTTCTGAGATCATCTTTTGTGTGGATTTAATGTGAGTTTAATGCATTTAAGACTAAAGTTACAGAATGATTAAATTGATTTTTTTGAGTCAGATCTTGCTTGCATCTCAGTTATGGCTTTGTTGAAGTTCAATTTTTACAGATGCTGTTTTTTTTTCCTCATGTTTGAAGTGGAAAAAATAGTGTGCAGAATGTACACTTTAACAATATCAGGATCTTTCATACAGACTTGAAAATGTTTTGATGCGAGGATGATTCTATTTCTACCCAACTTTAGCCATAGTGTTAATTTTTTTATAACATGGTTTATGTGTAGTCTAAGCCCGTTACTGAAATCTCTTTAATTATGTTGATAGTATATATCATACCTTGATTACCCAATTCAGTTATATGAAGTAGATTACAAGGTTGCTTTTCTTCCATAATGAAGGTTTCTTGCACCAAGGTAAGCCCAGTAGATTTTTTGACAACATATCTGTCATGAGTCAAATACCTTTCTGATAAGCATATGAATGAAGGAGGAGGGAAATTCTTTTATTTCTACTCGCTATCTCTCTTGTCTAGAGAACTGCTGCTGGAGATGTGAACAAGAAAATTGAAATGATGCTTGGAAAGTAGGAAGCAGGATATTTTCTAAAAAAAAATTAAAAATGCTGATGGAGTACTGAAAATTGCCTGTCTATCCAAATAATACCAGCTGTTTCACTGTGTTTTTCAAAGTGACCAAACTAATTTGCCATCTCCTTTCTAACAATTTTTATTTCTCAGAGATGGGAATACAGTCTAGGCTTCCTAACTATCAATATTCTGATACAAAGAAAGGAGAAAAATAAAGTTCATTTCCTCTGGAGGCTGAGCTACGTAGAAGTGGCTAGTTACAACTTGTGTTGCTCAGTAGCATCGAACATTGAGAAATTTTTTTGATCCATGGCATTCATACTGACAAAACATTCAAAACTTCTCACTCATGGAGTTAGAGTTATGATTCGATGTGGAATTCCCTCAGTGCAAGATAAAAGAGCATGAGGTTTTTGTTTTCATCACATTTTTGGGACAGTTTGCTGGTTGATGTTTTTAACATGCTTTATGGATATAGAGAGTATACAACAGATATCAAGGTTAAAATTGTCTGATTAGCAAAAAGTGGTAAGAGTTAACCTTTTAATTGTAAATTTTGGTGATATCCAAAATGGCAGCTGTCCCATATGCATAAATGTCTGTTGCCAAACAAAGATACATTTTCCTCTTTACATTCCAGTATTGATGGAAAGTATACCCTGCGTGTCCTAGTGTAAGACAGACTTCTACATTAGCAGTTGCTGCAGAATATACCTGATTTCCAGATATCCGTGAGTGGTGTTTTAGAACTGATGATACGGTAACAGTCAAGCTCATCTTGACTTGGTCACTGGCATCATATTTTCTGATTACATGACTTTATTTTATTGTAATTAGCTTCTCAATCAAAGGTTAATCCTGATGCTATTATAATTCATGTTATAGAATACAAATATTATAATAAGCTTGTCTCAGCATTCTACAAAAGTTTGATGTATTGCCAGGAGAAACGTTTCTCTTTAAT
>NW_009698347.1:4727-40064 GCF_000703405.1 Apaloderma vittatum
GTGTAGATTTTTATGAATTTCTTCAGTTAGAAATACATTGCTGCACTGCATTACTGAATTTTTATTCAAATGAGTAACAGTAGTTTTTTGTGTCCTTATGTTCACCAGGGGATATTTGCCCAGGTTCTTAGAAGATCTTGTAAGTAAGATGTATGGGCTTTCTTCCAATTTCATATATGCCTATATTTGTCCTTATTTCCATTATTTTCAGCTTTGGGATAGATGTCAAGTCTTGTGTCAGTACAAATAACTACTGTGTGTAGCGTGCCTCCAGAAGTCATAAGGTAGTCATATAAATAATCGTAAGCAGTAGCAAAAAGTTGTTTGGACCGTGTCGGGTTTGTCACTGGCAGGATTTTGGGAGGAGGCAACAACAGGAGTGCCTCCTGGGAGAAGCTTCTCGAGGCTCCCCCAGCTACAAGTCAAACCCGTCTCTGGCCGAGCTGGAAGCAATCAGTGCTTCTGCAATAACATATTTAAGAGAGAGGAAAAAAGCGCTTGGCAAATTCTTTTGTTTTGGGGACTTTTGTTTTGGTGAGGAGGGGGGTGCGAGGGGAACAACCATGCGAACACCAAGGCTAGTGAGGAAAGGGCGAGGTGGGCCAGGGCAGACGTTCTGCTGTGGGCTGTTGTGAAGACCATGGTGAGGCAGGCTGACCCCCTGCAGCCCGTGGTGGTCCATGGTGGAGGAGATGTCCACCTGTAGCCCATGGAGGAGCCCATGCTGGAGGAGAGAACTGCACCTGAAGAAGAGCGGGACTGAGGGAAGCCTGTGCTCGAACAGTTTGTGAGGTGCTGCTCTCCTATGGGAAGGACTCAAGTTGGAGAAGTTTGTGGAGGACTGTCTCCCATGGGAGGGATGCCACATTGGAGCAGGGGAGGACTGCAAGGAATCCTCCTCTAGAGAAGGAGGGAGCAGCAGAGGTAGTGCATGACAAATTGATTACAACCCCCACTCCCCATTCTCCTGTGCTGCCAGGGGGGAAAGAGGGAGAGAAACTGAGAGCAGAGCTGAGCCTGGGAAGGAGAGGGGTGTGGGAGGAAGGTGATTTTGAGATCTGGTTGAATTTTCTTATTATTAGGTAAATTGATGATGGCATTGTTGATTAAATTTATTCCTACCCCACCAAGTCAACACTTTTTTTGCCTGTGACTGTAACTCATGAGTGAGCCCTCCCATGTCCTTGGTGTCAACCCTGGAGCGTTTTGTTACATTTTCTCCACCCCAAGGGGAGTATGGAGTGTAGGAGTGAGGGAGTGGCTGTGTGGTATTCAGTTGGTGGTCCTGTAAATTGTGTTACTGACAGCTTAGAGAAAGTTTCTGTGCTTCACAGATGCATGTTTTTGGGAATGCATCTATTACAGTCCTGTCCCAAAGAATATGGCTGGAGGAGACGGATAGCCATAAGTTAATGCTGTACAAAAAAGATCTCGGATGCTCAGTGCATCCTCTGTTAAACAAAAGCGCTCGTTTGAGTTTGCTAGGCTGTTTCAAATTGACCTTTGTTTATGTTTTAGTATTCATAGCTGTATTGAGTTGGCTGAGAATTCCAGCAAACTGATTCTGAAATAAAGTGAAGAATTCTCCAAACCTCGCCATGTTCAGTTCATGCTGTGATCTGTTTTACTGTTGTCCTGGGTCAAGGGTTGCTGTTAGTTCCTCTTTCTCTCCATTTCAAATATCTTCCTAGTTGAATTTTTTGATACGTTCCAAACATGCATTATTTAATTTGCCATTGTGCATTCCTTGTTGTTGATTTGTCTTTTTCCTTGGTAACTCCACCTGCAGAGCGACTGTGTCTGTGTATCTTGCAGCTGCCTTTGCCAAGGGACAGGCATGCAGCTGACAGTGGACTGCAGAGGAAATAATTCTTTCTCTGAATTTCTTTGTCCATAAAAATATGGCCATCATTTTAAAGACTCTTTAGGTAGCATATGCTCTAAGATTAGAGAAGTGTTTCTTTCAGGCTCAGCTGTTGAGTGTATGGACTATGTATATTTGACCCTGAAGAATGGATTAAAGTCTTCAGTCATTCACACTTAAAACTGATGAGAACATGTGCAAATTGTTGCAGCAGTATGAGGACTATAAAATTGTAATTTAAAATACATAATTAGTAAAATACATAATTAGTAAAAATTGTATGATTTGATAATTTAAGTGAAGGTTTCTAATTCTATAAAATTTGTGAGGACACAAATTACATTAGCAGATAGCTCTTGAATTCATTAGGAAGAGTTTTTGAGCATGTGACAATAATATGTATTTTAGGTATGTGCAGTAGATATATACCTACCTGAAACAATGTATTATAATGTTCCTTCAATAATAGATGACAAAATTAGTGTGGTGTTTCTGGTTTATGTAAAGAATCCTCTTTTCAAACGTAATTAATCCTGTGCTTCAGTTTTGGATTTCTGAGAACAACTATCTAAATTAAAAGAAATATTCTTTATGGCCTTCCCAACTTAGTGTTTCCCAGAATGTCTGCCACCTTGGGTGTAGTGAGCTACATTGTACTTGTTCTTTCCTTGCTTTAGTCTCTCTAGCAATCCTTTCCTCATGTTAAAACTGTATAAAAGTTTTAGTTTCCTAACCATGTTCTCTTAGACTAATCTTTCAAAACCTGCAAGCAGTTTTCTAAAAGTTCTGGGGTTTTTTATTTACTATGTAGAAATGGAAAATTTAGACCACTGACAATATTGCTCAGTAATATTCCTGTGTAACTTCCAGAGACAAGTGACCTAACATTTACCCATGTAAAACTATGTGTTTAATAGGAAAGAAGTGTGCCTTATTTTTAGTGGCACCATAAAAACACACAGAGAAAACCAAAATTTTGTAGTGAGAATTCCCAAGGAAGCCTGAATAAAATGAGTGTTGGATTTTATTTTATTTTTTGGTCTGATTTTCTCTTACCTGCTACATGTCCTTGCATAGCCTTAATTATTGGATGCTCATTCTCAATAAACAAAATAAGGAGTGGTACAATGAGTGGGTTACTCCTCTGGTAACTAAAGTAACTTAAGTGGAACTGGAGATATGTAGTGAGCACATTTTAAATATGTTTCCATGATGCAGAATGACATTTCCAAGTTCAGGTTACTTCATCCTCTAGATAATATTTAGATCTTTTAATAAATTTGCCATCTCAGCAAATTCTCTTCTTCATATACCTAGTAGTCATTCTGACCTATCATTTCTCCTTGAAATTCCCCTAGGTACTCAGAATAAATTCTTTCTGAAATTTATGGTAGGTAATGCAGTTACTCTGTAATAGCTGTTGCTTATTGCATTGGTTTTAAATGACTTCAGATCAGGAAAGTATTTATCTTGTCTTTACTTCAACTATTTTTATTGGCTGTCTTCCTTTTGTTTTTTTAATCCCTGTAAGTGTAATTCTCTTGGGGAGCAGTTTAGTATCCATGCTGTCATTCAATATTTGTATATAAAACATTTAAACAAAGGAAAAGCATAATAATAGGTCAGTCTCTTATTACGTTTTTTCCTCCAATAGGGATTTTGCAGATTTTTGACATTTCTAGAAATAACTTTCAACTCTTCCAGTTCAGGTTTCCTTTTTTTTTTCCTGTTTTTTCTTTTGATTTTCAACATATAACTTGTCTCCCAAACCTTCCGAGTCTTTATAAAATGCAAAATCACCAGCTGCAGTAAGCCATCACAGAAAAAGTAACTTCCTTCTTCCTGTGACTACATTCATATTCTGCTAATCAAAAGCTCTGCTAATTTTCCTTTCTGTATCCCAAGTGGTGGTGTGGGTTTTTTTAACCATTTAGCCCCTATTACTTTTAGTTTTTGCTACTATTTTATCTTTTTAAATTTTGTCTAGAAATGGAATATTCATATATTTTGAGAAACACTTGATACCTGCTCAGCTAGAGAGCAGACTCCGTCCTGCAAAATTTGTGGTTGCCCTGGGTATCCTGATTTGAGTTACTCTTGTATTTTTTGCCAAAAAATTGTTCTCTAGATCCGTTCAAAGTCAAGTTTTAGACTTCCTCCATTCACTTCTTGTATTATGTTGTATTTCTCTTCCCTTTAGTGTTACAACGCATTGTCTCCATTCTGTTTTTCTATGTTGTTCTAAGATGGCTTGTCGCATTTTGCTCCTGAATGAAATAACAGGTAGAATGAGTCAAATTTTGATGTATCTGAAGATACATGTCTTTTTTTGATTTTACCCCCCTCCTTGCCCCAGAAGTCTCAGTATCATCCCTCTGGATTTGTTTAGGGTGGAGGAGGAGTGCATGCCTGTAATCATTATGGTGTGTGGAGACAAATGTGAAAGGAATCATTTGGTACTCATCTCTTCTCTCACTCTCTGATGTGTATGATCTAAAATCAGAGACCATGTTCTTATTAGTGCTGTTGTGTATGCAAATATATCCTGTCAGTGAGGACCCAAACAGGCTCAGTTTACACCATTCAAGAAAGAGTAGCTCACGTGTCGTTCTTACTCCTGATTTCTGTCAGCACGTGTCTGCAGCTGTTGGAGTTTCTCCTCATTGCTGGGTTGACACTGAATGTTCCATTGGTTCTTACTTGAGTTACATATTTCTGTATCACATCATCTTCCCTTTCAAGTCCACACCCATTGTGAGTAAAGACAGAAATTCAAGGATTCTTATTTATGAGTCAGCTTTCCCTAAAATCAAAACATCCATTTGCTTCTTAGGTCAACAAGTCATTGTCTTGGAAAGCTGGCTTGTGGATTATGCTACAGAAAGAAAGTAGCTCAAAAGCTACTTTCCAGTTGCTATCTGGTGCAATTCAGGTTTTCTCTGTGAAAATTCCTAGTAATACTAATCTGGTCATTAGCATTTACTTGTGTCATGTATTCTCCTGGGGTTTCCAAACACTGCAAAGACTTCTGGTTTTACAGATATTTGACACAAATTGTTAATCTGAAAAGTAAAATGTTTTGTTAATTCTGTTGGACCTGGCTTTTCTAATCATGACGTGAAGAAATTCTCAGAGATTCAGTACAATTCTGTCTCTGTGACCTCCTTTTGTCTTTTGAGATTTATTAGATGCCTTGCTTTTGGCTTGAAGGTGTTCATTGTGACTTGAATTTGTATTTTTTGCTGAAAATTCAAAATAGGCTGCATGAGTTAACTCTATAAACTCTTTTTTTTTTTTTTTGTTATATTTGGAGAATAAAAAGTTAGTTGGGATGACATGGTGTGAAATGGTATTAAAACAAATGTGATCTGTTAGATGCTTTTATTTTTCCCTTTTCAGCCCTTATTGCAATTCCCTGATATGCACAAGGCTAGTAATGGATTCTGATCTCATCATGATCACTCTCTGCACTAATCTTTAAAAGGAGTGATTCTCATTCATTAAGCTCTAATTGTTGCCTCTCATGTTATCTATTGACAGGAGCCCTCACAAAAGTGATTTTTGTCCTGGTGCTGTGTTCTGTTCAGTGAAAATATCTCTTTCCAGTATAGCACACTGTATACCATATTGTGATGGTCTGAATAAATCTTTTTATTTTCTCCCCTTCCTTCCTAAGCAGTGGTGAAAAACTACCTTGAGCTTTGAATATTTTATAACATCAAATCAGCTAGAATCTCAATATAAGATAGGTAAAAATTACTTAACTCATTCATTGTTTTCAGTTTTTTTCTCAAACAGCATCTGCAAATGGATGCGTAGAAGGGGAAGCCTTAACCCCTCACCAACCCATGATCCCTCACCCTTAATGTGTTTTCAGCCCTGGTTTTCCTTAGTCTAATGTTTTCCACTGATGGATCTCCCTCTGTGAGGAATGCTTGATAGTGATTAATTCAGCCATCCTAAATCTTGCACCTCTCTTGCATCTGGATCTATAGTTACAACTATATCTGGAGAGGACTGACCTGGCCCCAAACGGAGTGTGTCTTATCAGATGTAAATTCTTCTGGTTTGTGCCTTCTGTTGCAAGAATGTGTCCTCAACCCAGATTGCTAAAACCATGCATGAAATAGTTTCTTTAGTTTTTGTGCTTATTAGGCATCCTCTTGGATGCTAACACAAAGAAGAGGAATTTCAAATCTTATCATTTTGCTACTCTTTGTCTTTGCTGAGTATTTTGATGTGACTGAGAGCGAGTGCTTTTTTCCTGCCCTGTAGGGTAGGATTGTTCCTTAGACATGCCTCTGAATGTACTGAATACAGTTACTGTTCAGAACACCTTACAGCTACCTTGCTGCTTAGCTAATTTTTTCCTTTTTTTCTGGCAGGAAGTAGATTTTTTTTGTTTGTTTTCTTCCTCTAAGTCTTGAGTACTGAATTAAGTGAAACTGCCAAATCAGTCTGAACTCAAACTTATGTTTTGCTGTGCACAGATTTGATTTCCACAATGACTTTACCACCTCTGAGATGATTTGTTCACATCTTTATAATACTCGTCGTCACATTTTAGTGTTCCATGGAAATACATTCTTCACAGAGGTCAGTATTCTTAAGAGTAAGGTTCTCCTTCTTCTGCTATACACTGCACCAACACTCTCCCAAAATATTGGAGCCTCTACTTAAAATGGAAAAGAGACCATTCACTTGCTGAAGGGAATATTTCTTTCAGGATAATTGGATTGGTATTTGGACCTTTTATTAATGATATTCTTAGACTGTGGACAGAGTCTTTTGCTTTCTGGGACTGAGAGTAATTAAGATTGAGCTGGGAGTAAATTTGAGATCGTTTGACCTTTGAATTGGTCACTACCCTTTTATCTTGAAACTGAAAATGCCAGAACTGGACTGCGTTTTACCATCGTGATACAGATATATATTTTATTCTTCCTATGCAACATACTGACAGACACATAGCCTATATGGCATGTCAGACTTAGCCAGTTTTTCAGGCGGTGTAAGTTTTATACTATTTGTGCTCTGAGCAGGGATTCTTTCCTCCTGTGGATGACTGTCCTTGTGCAAGTCATTCAATTTCTCAATTGATGAGATATCGGAGCTGTTAATTCTTTTGTTTTCCTTAACTTTTTCCCGAGAAACATGAGGTATGGGCATGTTATCCATGATCTAGTAGTTTGCATAATGAAAGGACAAGTGATGAAGGCCACAAGATACAGCAAAAAGGAAATTTTCACTGGATATTGAAGGAAAAAATAAAATCGTAATGAAGAGGATTCCCAGAGAGGTTGCAGAATCTCTGTCTTTGAAGACTTTCAAAACTCTACTGGACATGGCCCTCAGCAACCCAGTGTAACTCCTGAAGTTAGCCGTGATTTGAGGAGGAGATTGAATGGGATGACCTCTGGACATCCCTTCCTACCACATTTTTTATCATGACTGTATAATAAATAGGTTCCTAAGGAAGCTCAGTAGTTTGAGCGCGGTGCTGACAATGACAGCACCGAGGTCACCGGTTTGATTCCCACTGCGTCCCCATGTGTTGCCTGGTCTAGTTGAGAGGTGGCATCCCTGCCCATGACAGAGAGGTTGGAATAGATGATCTCTAAGGTCCCTTCCCGCCTAGGCCCTTCTATGATTCTGTGAAAGATTGAGCTCTTTGTGCTTGTTTTTGATAATGGGCATGTTACACAAAGACAGAGATTTTGTTTTAGAAGTAATAAAGGTAAGTCTTACTTTTAAACATTGCAGATATATGAAAAATTAATTCTTCTAACAACTTGAGTGAAAATCATTGCTTCCCACAAAAAGTTTTAATGAGAATAACTGAATTTTAAAAAATATGTTTAAAAGGCATGATATATTGTGATATATTAAATAATGATACTTTTTTGAAGGAGTAATGCCCTCCTTCAGCCTGCTCATGATGCTTTTCCTACTGCAGGTCAGGGTGCTGCTTTGCCGCAAGGGCTCATTGCTGTCTCAGTGTTCAATTTGTTGTCCACTGGGACCTCCAGGTCCTTTTTTTTCCAGCTGGTGGTCCCCTGGAGGGTGCTGGCGCATGGGGCTTTTACTCCACAGATTTAGAAGTGAGTGTTTCCTGTTGTTGAATTAGAGATTTCTGCTGGCCCGTTTCTGCAGCCTGTCAAAAGTTCTTCCGATGGGCAGCACAGTTATCTGGTGTATCAGCTACTCCTCTGAGTTTTGTATCATGTGCAGCTTTTGTTTTCTAAGGTGTAGATTTTCTGTAGCAAGTATGATATTTTTTAAAAAATGTATTTTGACTAGTTGGATGATACTGATTCTTGGACTGTGTATGTACCAACACTTTAAAGACCATAATACTAAACTTAACGCTTGTTGTCCTCGATTCTGAATTGACCATTTCTGCTTGTATGGCTCCTATTTTTAAGACTTTTATAAAACAGACCTGGATTACTGTGGCTGTGGGGGAAAAACAGTCATGTAATAAGAATATAAGGAGACAGAATATAACATTTGATAATACATAGTCCTGTGAAGTGTATGTCTGTATAGATCACTACAGTTTGTATTTATAAAAACGTTAGTACTCCAGCAGTTCATTGAAACCTAATTAGCAAATATGCAGTAATGATGAAAATCCTGATGATTGCATTCCCTGAACAGATTATCTGCAATACACCTCTTAATTTTGCATAGACTTTTCATTTCCTTGTAAACTGAGAAAAGGCCATTTTCCCGTCACGTTTTTGTAACTGTGAAAGCGTGCTTACTAGATGCAGCATCACAGTACAATTCCTTACTGAATGTACACACGACAGATGTTTGAGCAGTGCATTGGATCTCTGTGCTCACTGAGTGCACCTGGGATTCCTGGTTGTATGCAGTAGTTCTGAAAGGTCCAAGTTGTGAACAGATGTGGAATTTTCTCAGTCTATCTGGACCAGATCTCCAGGAAGAAACACATTTGGAGAAATGTCACTATTTTGGATTTTGTCCAGAAGCTGCCAAGTGCACAACTGCGTATTTGATAGGTAACCATGAGTGGGCTGTGACAGAAGGTGCCTGATAGGAGTGATTTAAATATGGGGGGAGGGATGTGATTAGGCTTAATATGGTCAATTGGTAAAGAGATTATAGTTGTCGCCAGGTAATCACCTGCATCTGATCTGAAGCTTTGTGAAAAAACATACAAAACCAACAAACAAAAAGAAACACAAACTCCAACCCCCAAACCACTTCCTTGAACAAGCAGTGAAATGATCTTGTGTTTGACGTGTGTTCATTGTATACCAAACATTTCAGAGATTTGACTCTGAACCTGCCTTAGTAACAAAAATGAACTTTAATTATCTTGAAGAAGTAGCTCCCTATATTGTATTTTTATTAAGGGTGAAAGCTTAGAATAGGTCTTACACCTCCAGTGGAAAGATGCTGACTATATCTGAGGCATAGAACACAAAATACCGTTCTGTGTGTAAAATCTCCACAATGACAACAGATCAAATGAAACACCAAGAACAGTAAAAACAAGAAGGTCCAAAGTTCATAGAACTTATAGTTGAAGTTGTAGAAGCAGTAACTATCACGAGCTTATGATTTTTGAAAAGGTTTATAGTTATATCTACATTACATCTTGATAGAAGGGATGGTGCTGTGGTGAATGATAGCCTCCCTCAGTCATTAGGTCTTGAAGTAGCTAAGAATAAAAATGCTTATTTCACATGACTGTTTGGAATGAGATGATTCTAGAAGTTTTTTGTCAGACTAACATACTGGTCATCTTTCATCATTCATTTTGAGAGAGATAAGGAGGTTTATATGTGATGCGAGTTATTTCCTGTGAGTAAGAATTAACGGGGCAGTAGTTCTGTGTGTTGGACTCATCTGCCTGATCGCTTTGTGTGACTGGAAACAGTGTGAAGGTCACTTTTACAAGGTGATCCTGGAATGCTGTGGTTGATGATTGAGGGAGTGAGGGGTAGGCAATAATGGCAGCTATTTGAACATGAATACCAATTCTTAACTGTGGTGGAGAGGGCAAGTGTGATTTCTGAATTAAGGAGGAAATAAGCTGATTTCATTATTGCATACACACGTAGCACTGGCATGAATAAGACCACTGATGGAGTATTACAGCAAGTTCCGAAGAATATGTTTGACAAATAATGAAATATTTGAGAAGAATTACAATTAGTATTTGTAATCTGCCTGGAAGGGAAAGGCTTGAATTCAGTCCTTGGCTAAAACCAAATATTAAAGATGGTCTTGACTCCAATCTAAAGCTACTTATGTGAGGAAAGATCTGTTAAGAAAGGTGTGTGTCATTGATCAAAGAAAATTATATTTGGTTTGACAGCCGAAAGCTGAAGCTTAGGCAAAGTGACGTAAGAGATTAGGTGCAAACTTTGTATTGTAAAATATTTTCTTAACTTCTGGTTGATTTACTTGGGCATTTAATTTATTTTGGTTTTTTTTGTTGTTTAGGTTTAGTGTTTGTAACACTTCTTTTTGGCTTATGCTATGAAAACTACCTATAACGAACAGAATTTATGTAACTGATTTTTTGTTTTGCAATTCATTTTGTGTGGTATGTTGTCTTTCTGTATGCCACATTCTTGTGTCAACTGCATTGCAGAGTGACAAACTAGATACACTGCTGTCTTGTTAATCATTGAGATTTGGGTGTTTGAAAGTTGATTGGATGCGGTTCATTAGAATATTAGCTGAATGTTTTTACTAGAGTATTCAGCACTGAAATTAAGTGCTGACATTCTAAATGCCATTTGTAGATCTTAAAGTCAGGCCAGATGAATAACGTGAGTGGTGCTTTAATAGCTGTTGAATTTTCCACAACCTGAGGAAATCAACAGCGTGCTAATGTCTAATCAATCAATTAATTTATAGGGTTTTCATCAGTAGCCTTAAGAGTTGAAATTAAGATTTATATTTTTTTAATGTTAATATAATTTCTCCCAAACCAGTGCAGTTTTTCACTTCTTTAGAACATTTCAACATTGCTTTGTCCTTCCTGCTCCTCCCTGCTCCTCTGTCCCCTAGATGACTTGAATACGCTATTATTATGTGAAGGTACTGTTTGCTGTTAGGACAAGATTACTTGCATATATGCAGCCATCAATATTCAGTTCAGTGATCTGTCATATCTGTCTTACCATCTTAGCTTGTCAAAACGGGTCTAATGAATTACCTGAAGTAAATGTATTGGACTTAATAGTTTTAGAAATTGCGTTTACACTATCACCAGTTTCAATCCGTATGGTGGCAACATCACTTGAATGTGATTCTGTGAATGTCATTGCTAACTTCTCAATAATCTGAGGCTACTTTATATGCTAGTGTTTGAGCAAGAATATGGAAACAAGGCTGTCCACTTGCTGAGGATGGGTAGATTTCATGCTTCATTTCACACAATGATTAGAACAGAGTCATTTTGATCAATTACCTGAGGAAGTGATCAGCTGTGGTTTAGGCTGTAGGGATGATACCAAGTTCTGAGACTATATCCAGACAGTATTTAATAGTAGGGTCCCTGTCATGAGAAGTAACAGATGGAATTATTACAAGAAAAGAAATTGTCAGGTAAACTGAAACCAATTTTTTCCATACCATTAATTTGGGGAGAAATGCTTTAGGGTTTGCAGAAATTTAATAAATATGCATAAGGTGGTATTTGGTGTTCCACATCCTTTACATTTTTACTGGCTTATTAAAGATTTAATTAAGTTTTCTAAAAAGGGAGAGGATGCAGTCTTGCAAAAAAATGTAGATGACAGTGTAGGTTCGCAATAATTAGGGCTTCAGGGATAAAATAAAGGGTTGCTACAGTTAATGAATATTAAAGCAATGGCTGCTTTGAAAACTTACAAAAGTGACAACATTTTACTTACCACATCTGTCTTCTATTTGTATTCTAGCTCTGGTCCTTCAATATTAGTAACAAATGACTTATTTACATCTGCAACTATGCATGGTAACTGAAAGTTACAGAAGATATTTTACTTCACTTTTTTGTGCATAACTAATTCATTTTTCTTTTACTAACTTCCTACTCCTCATTATCCTGCAGTGTCTTTCTTTGTGGTCCATTCATTTAAATCTTAAAAACTGAGTATCTCTCAATGAAATTTATGAATGTTTTCCTACTGAAACAGCACCTTACAAAACATTACTGTCTCCTGTTCTTTTAAACTCCTCTTTAAGTCTACTTTACTGCCGAGGTTATAAAATCTTGACAGTGGTCAGATCACAAATATGGCAAAGCAACCATGGGCCATGTTAGCCCATGGTCATCTTTGGTGTCTTGCATTCTGTATGCAGACATACATAAATAAGCAAATGAGATCTACTTCATCTTCTTTGATTAGTAGCTTCCAAACTTTGGGGGACAAGCACTGTGTCTGTTCTTGTGCTTCTCCGGTACCTTGCACAATTAAATTCTGCTCCTTGACTAGGTTTTCTTAGCACTCTGATTATGTAAATAACAACAGTACTGAAATAATAATTCCATGCATAAAATTAATTTAGAGCATAAGTGAAACCAACAAAATTACTTTGTACCCTGGGCAATATAATTTGGTCTGTAAATTCTTCAGTGTAATATTAGAGGAGAGGAAATACATTGTTCTGCGGTTTAGAAGGTGTGTTCAGTTGTGAGTTTGATACAACTGCCACAGATTCTTTTACAGGCCTTTGTTTAAGGCCTTGAAAGTAACTTTTTGCTTCTTTAAGCTTTATAGCACCTGTTAAAGTATACTATTCAACCGTATGCTCTGGGTATGGCAAAAACTTGCATCATTATCCTTTTACCCTCTATTATCCCAATACCCTCGATCATTTTCTAGGTCCACTCTCTTTCCTCTATTGTTGTTGAAGCTATGTTGCTTTTAGCATGTCTTCTGGAGACCTTCTGGATCTCCTCTTCCTAGAAGAGGAAATTCCATCTGAATTTCTTTCTTTTCCATTCTCTGTGCACCACTTACAATTCTGGTGGTCCAGTCTGCTGGCACTAAGTCAGAAGTCCTTTTCTCTCTATCTTCTCATTTGTTTCCATGGGAAAAGTGGGTACTTTCATGTTAATGAGTGATGGAAAAGAAGAAAAATAGAGCTGTTAAAGGTGATATGGACTGTGAGGAAAGACCAGAAAGTAATGGAGCTTACTCTTAAGTGATTTGTACAGTTGATTCAGGAAGTGAATTCTCCAGTACAACTTTTCTTTAAAACCCGCAGCCTCTGTGAAAGTATTGATTTACCTCTAGTATGTAACTTTTTGCATTAATATTTTTAAAATACACCTTTTCTTGAGATTTCTTGTGTTTGTTGAAATTCAAAATTTTGATTGTCTGAACGCTGCTTTCTTTGCATCTTGCTCCTTCTCCCTGCCAGTCTGTTTAAAAGCTGTTTAAAAGTAGCAGGAGAGTATTTTTAACTCTTTTGTTGTCTGTGGGGTTTTTTTTTTAAATGGAAATGGTTATGTGCCTATAACAGTGAATTTTTTTTTGTATAAATATGAAGTTTTAGTGCTACAGATTTTGATAACTTGCCCTGAATACAGAACTGTGTATATACAAAATGATTTAAATTGCATTACTTCTCCCCTTTTACAAAGAGCTGGTGAAACGCCATCTGACCCACAAGCCCTGTCTGTTCATGAGATCTTTAAATACTTGCCTTTCTGTACTCTTATTTCTTATTCGAACCATATGTTTGCATAGCTTTTGGCAGTATTTTCTCAAAAAAATATTAAGCATCTCTTCTCACCTTGTACCAAAAAAACCATTAAATTACTGGATATGTGACCAAACTCAGTGTGTCAGGCAATCAGGTTATTTCAGTCAAGTCAGAATGGTATTTCGGTTGTGTTTATAAAGCAACCTATTTTTATCATAGAATAGAATTATAGACTCATAGAGTGTTCAGGGTTGGAAGAGACCTCTAGAGATCATCTAGTCCAACCCTCCTGCCAGAGCAGATCCCCTAGGGCAGCCACACAGGCACATGTTCAGGCGAGTGTTGAAGTCTCCAGAGAAGGAGACTCCACAACCGCTCTCGGCAGCCTGTGCCAGTGCTCTGTCACCCTCACAGTAAAGAAGTTTATTTTCATGCTGAGGTGGAACTTCTTATGTTCTAACTTAACCCCATTATTTCTTTTTGTATTGCTGAGCACCACTGAGAAGAGATTGTCCCCTTCCTCCTGACGCCCACTCCTCAGATATTTGTGTACATTAATAAGATCCTCTCTCAGCCTTCTTTTTTCAAGACTAAACAGCCCCAGTTCTCTCAGTCTGTCTTCACAGGAGAGATATTCAAGTCCCTTAATCATCCTCATAGCTCTCCACTAGATTCTCTCATGTAGGTCCTTGTCTCTCTTGAACTGGAGAGACCAAAACTGGACACAGTATTCCAGGTGTGATCTCACCAGGGTAGAGTAGAGGGGGAGGAGAACACTTCCTTAGACCTGCTGGACACACTTTTCTTGATGCACCCCAGGATCCCATTGTCCCTCTTGGCCACAAGAGCACATCGCTGTCCCATGGACAGCTGACTGTCCGCTAGGGCTCCAGGGTGTTTCTCCATGGGGCTGCTTTCCAGCAGAGCGACCTCTCACCTGTACTGGTGCAATCTGTACTGGTTTTTTAATATTCATCCACTTTCAGTCCTGCATATGTAACTCTATGTATATATAGTGCAGAATATTTAACTAAGTTGTTTTTAATTTTTATATTTATTGTGTCATATATACATTTAATAATTTAATACATTTTATAAAGGTTTTCTCTGTTAGAATTATAACGTTTTGCAGAGCAAATTAAATTCTGTTCAACTACATTCTTGGAGTGGGAGATAAGCACTTCTGTACTACGGAAGTAAATTGGAAAATAATGTCTCACGTACTTACTTTTAAATGTGATTCAGACCTAAAAGTTTATAGCACATCATGTGGTGGTTTTGTAAAAGGATAGGTTTCTGTGGAATTGAGATAAAGTGTATCCTCTGTCTTTGTGTCTGTGGGGATTAGGACAGTAATTGCATCTAATTTCTGGTGATGCTTTCTCCTCCCTCTGGTCACTGATGTATTATTTTACTGAAAATGAGTGGGGAGGAGTTTTAAGTGTCTGCAGTGGATTTCTTAAATCTGAATGTAATTCCTGTGACTTTACATTTCATCTCTAGGCTTGTCAGTATGAGAGGGGCGCTTTTTTTCCATAATTGTTTTCTTCTAAATATAGAGGGGGGAAAACTGAGTAAGTTGAGAATTTTGTTCGGAGGTGCACACATGTATAATACTAATATTGATCTTTCTTCCTCCTCAAAAGGAGGAAGGAGATTTTATCACAATGAATAGTACAGTTCTACGGGTAAATGTGGTGGGGATTTTTTTGTGACCAGTTCATGAGATACGAAACCCTGAGTGCCTTGAAAAACATGGAGTGTAAATTGTGGTAGACTGAAGTTGGAATGAGCTGATTTTCTCTGACATCTTTCTTAAGTTTCAACAATGAAAATCATCCAGATTGACTATATATAAAATGGTGCAACTGATGGGAGTGTTCTTGATTGACATTTTAGGTTGTGATGAGGTGATTTATTGTTTGTTCTTGCATATTCAAGGAATACTCACCAATTTTGTTGTTAAACATACTTATGATCTTTGCATTTATTTAGCAGGTCTTAGAAATGTTTTTAGGCCTCTCAAATCTTCCTCTCAATAGCAATTACTTGTAATCTCTCAAAAGTATCACCCTCTTACTCCCTTCCTGCTCCCTAAAGTAGAGTAAGCTTATGAAAGATTTTTTTCTCACTTGATCTTTGACTACTTAGTTCACTTGCCTCTTAGGTCATCTTTGTAAATGAATTTGTAATGTTAAATTGATGAATTACATTAAAATTGTTATGTGCTTTTGGTCAGATACTACTTCAGTTTTCATGTTTTTTCTTTCTCATAGGAAGGTATGACTGTTTTAGCTTAGACCATTGTACTGTTTTAAAAAAATAATAATGGCAATGTATCCTACTTGTTAACTAAAATTATTTGGTTTCACTTTTTTGTGTGTGTGTCTGGATTCACTGAGTAGCTAACTTTGCTAGTTCATTATTATGGCAAGTGGTGTAGAATTTGTGGGGGACCTAGGGATGTGGGTGTCTTAGGGTAGCATGGGAGAAAGTGCAGTATTGGAGATGTTGCTCATAAAGCTTAATTTTTGCAGGGAAACTGTTCCTGCAGATTCCACAGGCTCTAAAATAAAGTTTCTAGGATACATTTGTTTGTTTGTTTATTTGTTTGTTTATTTATTTACCCACACTGATTTTTAAAAGCTAGCTTGAATAGGAGTTGAAAGTCGGGTGCTGAAAGGTGATGTGGTTAACTAGTGTGCTAATATTGACCTTAATGCAGATTTCAAAGCTAGAATATTTAAGTGTGAGATAATAAGTTGAATTAGCTGTAGAATATCTTTTCAGCTAGCTGCAAACCAGGACAAGACGCTGCATAAATTTGATTCACATATGAATGAATATGCTCTTTAAAGATAATGCAGCCTTTGCCTTCAGTGATTTTTCAATGTTTATTCTTTGTGGAGTTATTTTAAATACAAAGATAGCGTTTTCTACCTCAGGATGTCCCTGAGATGCAAATAGTGAGGGCTGAGAGAATGTACACTGGGACATATAACATGTTTGCTCAGTTGCCGGAACATTTTTGTTGGAATCCACTGTTGGTTGTGGACGAGGCTGACTTCTGCCTTGAGCTGGGGCATCCTCTGTTACATCCTTACAATGATGGACTTGGAATCTACAGAGGACTTCAGCGTATATTTCTGAGTGGATTTAGGTAATCAAGAACATTGATGTCTCTTCTTCAGCTGAAAAGTAAATGAATTAGGGAAAGTGCTTTGCAGAATTATCCTTCTAACTGCTTTCAAAGCAAGTCTCTAGGTTTGTGGAAGGTCAAATTTTTATAGTCGTGTTTCCTTTCTCTTTGTATGTTTTTCATTATTCTGCATCAACAGACTCCTCAAAATCAGCCACTACTGCCAAATGTTTTTTCTTTCATCTCTATTTTTTAACACTTTGCACTTCAAAAGCACAAATATTCTCTCTGTTTTCTTTAGATGCAGAATAGTCAGTGGTCTGTACTGGGTCTGTTACAGAATTGAAGCTTATTATTTCTTGAATTGTTCAGGTCTTGAAATTGGAATTTTCTTCTTTAGCAAAAGAATAATCTAGTATTTTTGTGGAATACCTGCAGTTATTTTTTATATAGTTATTTAAGAATAGTGATGATATGTAACAATATTTTTACATTTCTGCAATGTTTGTACGTTGAAGGCTTAATCGTGTGGGTACTTGGGTTTATGGGCAAAATATGAGGTGTTGAATGCAACTTGTATCTGTGGTAGGTAGTTAAAAGATATTTCAGTGTCTTTGGTGGTAATAATAACTTTTTTCCCTCTAGAGATTAATAAATATTTTGCCTGATTTTTTTTATTATAATGTTTGAAATTCTTAATTTAAACATAGACTGGTTTATGCATAGTTAGATATCTTATTTCGGAAAGTATTGAACTGGCTTGTCAAAAGATGGAAAGTTTTTAGTGCATTATCACCACCACATCTTTCCTGTACCACTAGTCTTTTAATTCACTTACTATTCAGTTGCTGTTAAGAAGCAGATGAGAAATTTGATTCTATTTTTTAGTTTTCCAGTGCACTGATCAACAATGTAACCCTTCTTAGTGATATTAAAGGTGCTAATAATGAATAGATACTTGAGAATCCTCACAGTACTACCAAAAAGGTGATGTCTCGTTGTGGGTTTAGTTTTGCTTTGATTTTTTTTTGGTTGTTGTTTTGTTTTTAAGGTTTGGGATATGTAATAGGCAGAGTGCTTATGCTTAAAATGCTTTTCAACTAGATGCTTTATGTGGCCTCTAGATCAACATAACTGGTCATTCCCTGTGTGTCTGGAACTACTTATTCATAACAACTCTGCTGATCTGTTGATTTACTTGAAGGTCACTTAGCTTCCTCTAAAATTATTTTCTGTTATATACCCTCATTTTAACTGTCTGTTATGTAATAACAAAGTAAGGTAAACTACTGTTGTATTCCTTGATGGAGCAATTTAAAAAGTAGAAAATTTTCATACTTTATTCTTAAGGGGATTATTTCAGTATCTTTGATTGAGGTCTCATCGTTTCCATGTTCAAGTAGTTGTATTTCTGATTACCTAACATTGCTTAAGTGCCCTTAGAACATTTTAACTTCTGTCCTTTTATTACTCTTCATTTTAGTGCATTTTCACTTATTTATGGAACCAAAGCATCTCCGATTTGTATTGTACTTGCTACATTTTAAATTTTAAATGGTTGTTGAATTAATTTATTCTTAGCGTTCTTTCTTTAAACAGGACATAGCTCCTGCCCCTGCCCAGTCTTTGTCTGTAATCTAATTCACTGTAAAGTCGTGATGCTTTTTTGATAGCTAGCACTTCATAAGCTTCTTTTTTAAGCAAAACTTCTTTTCAATGTAGCAGTTTAATCATCTGTTCTGTATTTCCAGTGATTGAAAGTATGTCTGTATTTTAACATGGTGTTTGACATAACTGGGAGAATTGAAGAAGAGGAAGAAAGTTCTTTTTTAACATTACCCATAGTGTGGTTGTCTGGCTTGATTCCTGGGTAATTCTTCATTGCTAGATAGTACTACAGGGCTTTGAGGGATTAGTCTCTTTGTGGTGATTCTGCAGTGAAGAAAGCTCAGCTGTCAATGGCTTTTTGTCCCTCTAGAATCCCTGTGTATAGAGAACTAAAAGATCCAGATGCCATTTAAGTTCTTTGAATTTCCAGAGAGAAAGTACAGTAATACACTCAACTTTTGTTGCTTTTTTTGCCTTTTGCCCCCTTTCAAATTGAGATTTGTTGCCAGCATTACACCAAAGGCAAAATAACCTCGAGTTTCTAAAGTAATTTACCTCGGTGTGGTGTTACCATCATCATTGCTATATCAGCTGTCAACATAAAACCTTGTCCTTCCACAAACATGCAGAGGAATATGCAGGTGAAAGGGAGGTGCGGGAAAGAGAAGTCGTGATAAGCTATTTCGGTTTACCCAACTACTTTTCAGTAACATGATATCTTGTCACACACATCCTTTAAATATCATGCTTTCTGTCTAATATTCTGAAATTGAAACTGTTCTGAGGAAGGGCTGAGAGAGCTGAGTCTGTTTATCCTAGAGAAGAGAAGGCTCTGGATGGATCTTACTGGTGTATAGAAATCTTGAAGGGTAAAGTGTAAAGAACACAAGAGCCAGACTCTTTTAATTGCTGCCCAGCGACAGGACCAGAGGCATTGGGCTCAAACTGAAACACAGGAGGTTGTGTCTAAACATCAGGAAACACTTTTTTTGCTATAAAGATGACCAAGCAACTGGTAAGGGTTGGCCAGAGAGGTCATGGAGTCCTTGGAAATACTCAAAGCTGACTCAACATCTCCTGGACTACCGGCACAAGATGGCCCTGCCTGAGCAGGGGGTTAGACTTGATGACCTCCAGAGCTCCCTTCCAACCTCAACCATTCAGTGATTCTGTGAAATTGCACTAGAGTTGTAAATAGAACCTAGAACCAGACTAGATAAGAAATGCAGACTGTTTTCATGTTTAGACTTGAAATCAGTGTTTGGATTGTCTCTGTTGTATCCTAAAGAAACAGCAAGGTCAAGTTAACATTAATGCCTTTATTTTCTTCCAGTCTATCTCTTATGGATACAGAAAGTACTATGGGAAAACTTATTCTGAAGAGATTTTGCTTTTATTTAAAGGATCGTGCTATGCCAGGTATTTGCATTTCTTCCTGGGCAGCATATCCTCATTCTATGTAAAGTACTTGAGCTACATGCCTCTGGTATGTACAAGACTATTTAGTATATGAGCTTTCTGATCCTGGATTACAGTGTTCTTATGACTTGTCCTGTAACACTATTTTTTTTAAAAAAAAAAAATCTCTTATTTTAAAATGAATCAGCTGAACAAAATAATTTGCATTAAAGTTGGCAGGGAACGGTTGGTTAGGTAACACTGGAGAATTGTTTGGCTTATTTTCACAAACAGTGTTTTGACAAATAGTCAAATAGGAATATTATTCAAGAGAGACCTTACTTTCATGTTTTCAAAGTCACTTTGGACTCTAGCCTTAGAAAACAACAGAAGAATGACATTTGGGGAGAAAAAAGGAGAAATGGCTTGTATATTTCTGTACTATTGAGCCTGTGCTTTTAGTAGAGAAATGCCATTTCTTCAAATGATCTAGATAGTTTAAATAAGGCTGCCTGCTAGTTTCAGCAAACACTAAAGAAGTGAAGAGAATGGGATCAAAAGTTGCTTCATTTTTAGAAATAAGCACAGTGTTAATGATGTGTCTGAGAAGTCAATATTCTTTGTAGCAAAGGAGAGGTATACAGAGTGTATAATAGTTTTTTAATGGCTTTCGGGAGCCACAGTTCTCCCCTGTAGATTCAGACAGCCTGCTGAATGCTGTGAGATGACTACTGTAGCAAGCTGAACTTAATAAAAATAGCTTGGAGTACACGTGGAAGAATTTCTGAAACTAAGAATGGCAATATAAATAGCAATTAGCTGTCTTAGCTATGTTTAATCTTACCTAAAACTAGAAATATTTGAAAACAACAGGTTGAATGAGTACATTAATGTCAAATGTGCCTTGATAATGTGTAGCTGTGAGATGTGTTCCTGGATTTAGAAAGAATTTTTACTCATGGAATAATAGTTGTTCATAGAATTAACTTTAATTATCTACTTAAAAATTATAAATTTAGCACTCAGAAAGTTATGATTATGTCCAGTTCACAGGAATCTGAAGATTCTGAATACTGAAAAAATACACAGTCATTTAGGATTAAGGGATTGATCATCTTATTATGGAATTGAAATATCGGTACAGACTGATGTTAGTTTTCAACTTTTTTTCATCATAATATTTTGCTAGGATTTTTTTCCCATCTTTTAATTGAGAACTTTTGCAATATTTTTGCTAGGTCACCCTGACATGTTTTCCACTGAGAATAAATGGAACTTTTTTAGTTCTTCTGTATAACACGTACTCTTGGAATCATCCTGGTTGTCCTATATTGTGCTCTCTGGAGACTAATATCCTTTCAGTGTAAAGGTGACCTAAGCAAAATGTACTTTGAGGTTTAGCTGATGCTTTTGTTGTGGTATCTTTTCTCTAATTCGTAATTCATCCTTTTGATATTTCTCATTATGTTTTTAATTACTTCCATGCTTAGGGGGGAAAAAAAAAGTTAAATAAAACAGTAGGGGAAAAGCTTAGAGTTATATAAGGCATATTACCTAGGCTTATGTCTGTAAATTTTTAAATTAACATGGTATAGTAGGGCTTCCCTTTCCCGAATTGAACTGTGTGCTTGCTTGCAGTACTGGAGTCCTATTCTGTAGTTCATACTGTTGACTTTACAGACTGTATTTAAATTAGGTGAATATTATGAATACTTTCATTCTTTAAAAAATAAAATTTGTGAAAAATCTGGAGAAGTATTAATGACAAAAAAGGATGAATTCTTTATTTTTTGAAAGAAGTTTTCAATTTAAGATTGTACTCCATGGAAATTAAGGATCTTTTTTAAATAACTGGACAGAAAACATCCACACAAACCATTACACGGGTTACTTTATATGTTGTGTTTTCTACACAGGAGAAAAATATTGATATTATTACTTTCTTGTATAATGATCAGAAAATGACAGCTCTGTGTAATAGGAAATGAAAGAGATTTTTCTTAATTTACTAATAGAGCAGCATATGAGCTAAAATAAGAATCCAGAGTACTTTTAGTTCTCTATTTTATCTACTCAGCCTTAAAAGGACATTTTTAGGCTTAATACTACCAAATGTAGGCTATTTTGCATAAAGATAAAAATCAGTGTCTGACTCCAAGAAGCAAATCCTCAGTCACAGCTAAATGACTTCAAGTCAATGGAGCATGTTGTCAGTCGTACTTGGCCAGCCTATGTGACTTCTCATCTGTGTTCAGGCAATGGCTTTTTGGGAACAAATAATCTGAAATGGGGAAATCTTCCAACAGATTTCTGTAATTCTTAGTGTTTAGTAATATTTACATTCTTTCATGCTTTTTAAAAAAACAATAAATTGTTATTTTAAATTCAAAATTAGCCTTTGAAAGATCATGGAAAGCTTCAGAAGACAGGAGGACAGAGAAGGAAACATTTACAGTACTGATACAGCCATTCTCAACAGAAGAACTGGTTTATGACCTTTTATGGCTTATAGAAGAGATTTTACTGTGCTTCCTATGCTTCCAGAATTTGATACAAACATTGCTAATTTCTGCTGCAGGGAAGTTTGTTGTTCACTTGAATATCCAGATACTTAATCCTGGAGTTCTCCATTAGACCTACAGTTTCTTGTGCTGTGAATCAAGAAATCAGGTTTAATAAAGTTTCTAAATTTGATGTGACTCAGATTTTCTATTCCTGATTATAGACAAGTTCAAAATGAGGAATAAGTATTTTGGATAAAGGTACTGATGTTACATGTCCTGCTTTGAAGACGAATAAATTTTTATAAAAGTGAAATAGGTTTTAGTTTCTTCCCAGATTCCAGACTAACCTAGAAAGTGTTGAAGAGTGAAAATCTAGACAGATCAAAGAAACTACTTTTCTGTAGCACCTTCAAGTCCATGAGCCATGTGAGGTCTTGTTTAGAAGGCTTGTGCAGGAAAGTAGTCATCTATCTTCCCCTTTTTTAGTGTGTAGGGAGTGATATAAGTACACAAAATTACCTGAGAATATGCAATTATTGTTTGTCAAGGTTTACAATAAAACTATTTTTCATATGTTCAGGGGTACTGATAAATCAGTAGTATAAATTACATCTATGTGCAGGCCTTGGGTGAATAAGGGACAACAGAGGAATGAACAACTGTAAATTTAAATGGCCTGTTAACAACACTTTGAATGTTAATGCCACTGTCTTTCTGCCGTTAATGCAATGGAGTCAGTAATTACATATCTGTAAATGTTTATCAGACATGTTTTTAGAGGAGTTAATTCTTCTTACAACATACTGATGAAATGCACTTTTTAGTACACTTAGTCTTTCTATGCTGTTAGTGTAGCTAAAGACCAAAAAAGAGGACTGTTAAAACAAATTGGAATTTAAGCTGCTTAGATGGAGAGATTTATGAGATGCTTTATGTGCCTTATCAGTGCAACTATAGTTCTTTTACAATAGATGTTGTCTTTAAATATTTACCTGCAAAGCTAGTATTTGTTTGAGATTTGGTGCATTTAAGTGAACAAAATGGAGTCTTCTATTGAGAGTGGTCATTCAGTCTACATTAGTTGGTTTTAGTAAGATAATTAAATATATTTAACCATTAATTAATCATCAGTTAAAACTCCTTCATTTGTTTCTTTCACTACAAAAACTATGAAATTTGAGCTGCTGGATTGAATTTGAATTTTTCTTCTGGAGAAGGGAATGGCTTGGTAATAACCAGTGGCTCAGCGTTGCTAGTAGTCAACAGTAAATTGAGTCTTTGCCTCATTTTTTTAAAGACATTTTCTAGTACCAGAGTCTTATCTTATAGATCTTGACCTTAGTTTTCTAGAGCTGAGGTCTTCCATGTTTGCATGGCTGGTAGTATTCAGGTTGGAGGCTAATTTGGACACCGAAGCATTGAGTAGTATCATCAGGACTTTGTTCTTTCCTTCTTTTAATAGCATTTTATGCCTTAAGTTACCTGTGTGATATTCTGACTGAAGGGAAAGGAAAGGAGATTGAAAGAATAAACTTAATTTAAAATATGTTTTCAGTAATGCAAACCCATTGGAAATATGTTTATACAGTAAAGACAGTCTATAAAACTTGTGTGAGAACCAAGGAAAAGCTTCCCCTCTGCATATTCCAGCTATATATATATATATATATACACACACATATGCCAGTCAACAAATCTGAATCAACAAGTATTCAAATTTTAAATATTTTTGGTTTGTTCTAAAAAATAGGTTTGTCTTGAAAATGTCAGTGGCATCCATTGGACAGGCAAAGCAAGCAGCATTTAGGAAAATCTACCTGGGTTTTTTGTTTAATTTCTTGTTTTCCCAGAGAGGTATGGTTTTATCTGGGCCAAAAGAAATTTCGTAAATGTGACCAAGGAAGAAAAACAGCCAAGTGAGGCAAAATGTGTGTGTTTAGGGTGGTTGTTATTATTGTTTATGCTTTGTCTTGGAGGCACTGTGTCTTGGGAGACTGAATAAATAAAGCTGTGTTTTCAGTAGCTAATCTGCTAGTCACAGGGTATGAAAGGGCTTGTAGATGGCAGGCTCTGCTGGGTTGAGAAGCAGAGAGGAGATGCGGGGGATCACTGGGAAGCAATCCCCGGTAGGGAATTGCTTCAGGGGCAGATGCCAGAATCTGGGACTGCCAGCATTTTCTGTTTCATAACTTGTCACAATTTGCTGACGTTTTTGACAAGTGGCATGGTTGTTTCATCACATCACTGGGAACTGAGGACTGTAATAGGTGAACTTTATTCTCTGTTCTTGATGGACAACTGCAAATGGAAAAATCTTTTGCTAGCCACAGGGACAAAAGCAGAATTATTTAGACTTGCTTTCCCAAGCAGCTGATTTCAGTAGAGAGTGCTCGTCTGCTTAACAGGATTGAGGCCAAATGACCAATGACTGCCCCTACTCTAGCAACAAAAATAATTTTCACAGGTGATCTCTTTATGGAGAGATCCCTGTTTTAAATAAAGAACTGCTTTCCTTGTTGCATCAGGAAATTCTTGGATTCTGCGTTTTCTGAGTTATATTTTTAAGAGTTACTTGGTTTTGAAAAAGTGTTGTTGTGCCATATATGTTCACTTGTTACTAAACAGTGTAGGAACAGCAAGTAATACCACCGTACTCTTTGCTTTACAGATACTACTATTCATATTCTTTCCACACATAGAATCATATATGGTCTTTATTCAGTTTGGAACATCAGCTAATGAAAATAAATAAATGTTATATGGCTGCCTCTTCACACATTAAATTAAATGTTCTTTACATTGTTATCAGTAGACTGTTATCTGTTGAGCCTTTTGTAGTTAGTTGCACCAACAAAACTGCTTTGCTTGATGAAGAAAAGGTTTTCTTTCTCAGATCTGTGCTTGTGGGTGGGGTTTGGGTTTTCTTCAGTATTTCAACTAAGACCATCCCCTTGAGCATAAAAGCTTGGAGGAATTATGTAAAGAAACAGATTTAAACAAACGTAGGAAAGGAACACATTTAAACAAATGTAGAGTCTTCACTTGTATAGGCTGTGGAAGGGAGTAGAAAAATATTAATCTAGAGCAAAAGTGAGAGAAGAATCTAATTTCCTGGATATGAGTAACATTTGTTCATGTATCTCAGTCATCACAAGATGTGCTTTGTCCAGTGGTTTTGATTTAGCCATCCTCTCCTATTTCCAGATTTTCTCTGGCAGAAAAGCTTCCCCAGGATGTGGAAAGAGGCAAGTTAATAAAATTTTGTGAATACCTAGACTCCTGATGGGGATTCACTCTGGTGACAGTTTTATGCATGGTCTGTGTAGTTGGATGCTAAATGCTAAAAGAAGAATGCCAGAGAGCATGTTCAGTTTCAGTACCTTCATAGCAAGAATAATTTGGGATAGATCGTTGTCTTCTCTAACAGCACTTTCCGTGATATTAGTAAGCTATTGTTTTTATTATTATTCAATTGGGGTAATAGAGAAAATCCTGCCATTTGTTTCTAAATGTTTTCCGACAATTTTTCTTCTCGTTCCAACACTGTTCTACATCGGAGAAAATTTTTGACTGGAGGTAGAGCTCATACTCATATGTTTATTCAGCAATCTGTTTTTCTTTTTTATACACTTTTACCCTACAAACTTCTAATTTTCTTCTAAAAATATCAAAGTGCCATTCTGAATTATGAAATACATAAGGCCAGTCTGCTAGCTTGAGCATTTCTTTAAAATTTCCTTTTACCCTCTGCTTTTAACAGACTGGTCAATTTTCTGGGTGTAGTGTCTGAAAACTGAGTAGACAGTTGAAATGTGCCATATTTCCTGAACACAGGTACTCAACTTCAAAGTAGAATGCACAGCTAAAATGTAAACTCATTTAACATTAGATTTATTTCTTGGATTTCATTATTTAATAAGATGAGGAAAAGGTTGATAACTTAGTGGGCAGCATATATTGTGCAAATGTTTTATAAACGCCAAAGCAGTATCAGACTTTCATCTGTCTATAAAGTGTTAACAAATCAGAAAACCGTAAAATGTAGGATATTCCACAGATCTCACTGTGAATTCGAGACCTGTCACTCCCAAGGTCTTTTCTATCAATTACTCTGCTAAAAGGATATCTAAGTGTAGTCAGTTACCTAAGAGTAATCTGGCCTATAGGAGAATATTTCATGATGTATGTGATTATCTCAAATCCATTCAATGATAACTTTCTCTTTGAAAAAAGTAGATTTCTTTAGAATCCTGAGAAGCAAGTAGTGCAATTGTACCTAGTGACTATAATCCTCAAGTACTAGCTTGATTACCCAGCATTGTAAATGTATTAGGCTAGTTTAGTTGCCAGCTGCTTTTTACGTACTGCATCTAGGAAAAGCAAACCAGAAGATAAAAGTGGTTGAGAACATTGTGGTGAGCTTCACGGTACTGCACAAGAGCTATGTGAAGGTCTCGTTATACGTGACTGAATTGGAAGGAATCAAGGCAATTGTTTATTGTCAGCAAGCTTCCAAGTAGAAGTTTGAATGGGACTTCTCTGAGTAAGACTCTTCCATTATCACTGATTATTTTGTAGAAAATAAAATGTAGCAGTAATAGAGGTTTTGAGGGTTTTTTTCTCACCTGTTCTCTCAAGGTCATGCTTTTGCTTTAGTACCCTTAATGATACTTCATGGGTTTCTATTTCTGTTGTCTGAATAAGGCCTATTCAGAAAAGTCTTTGATTTTCTGTACTAAGTAGGATATTATGCATCCTTCCTGTGTTAATTTAGAAGTTGTGTCTTTTTATTAGTTCTCTTTGGTTTATCTTCTTGCTTCAGTTCTTAAAGCTTTGGAAATATGAGTACACATCCTGTGTAGCTCCTGGGAGTGCCTCATGCAAAACTAGTGAATCTTATGAAATGGATAGAAAGATTTAATCCAGGCACTGATAGTCCGAGGAAATTTTAGAAATTCATAGGCTTCATTTTTATGTCATCTGCTTTATGATTATTTTTAAAGAAAAGAACTTACAAAATGTTTTTTTGAACCAAAACTACAAAAAAACATATGTCTTGTAGCAGAAGAAAAATTGCAGTATTAATTGAATCATTAGTATTATTATGATAAACAGAGTTGTAATCTCTCCTTCACATTTGTGATTACAAAACTCATCTAAATTCAGAATATAGTTGTGAAAACCTAAAAGATTTTTTTTTAAAAGGCTTTATAGGATCAAATAAATGTAACCATCTCAGAATTTTTAATGATTTACACAGATCAAAGCTTCTTTTGGACTCAAAATTTGTAATGACCAGTTGTGCTTTATAAGGAGCTCCAAGGTACATCTTCTACTAATTTTTAAGATGGAAGATCTGACAGGCAAATTGTAATTTTCCTTTATCCTTGTAGTTCGCTCCTTCCTTCCCCTCATATATCTATCTCTACTCTTATTTATAGCCTTACTGATTTGTCAAAATGTACTAGATGAGCTAATTTTTCTATTTCCTTCTATTTTTTTTGAAGTCCTGGAAAAGCCACCTTGTCTCCTTGCTCAGTTGTTCCTGCACAGTATTTGAGTTTATCCTTGCCTTGCCTGTCACTGTGTTCACCTTTCTCAGAGCCAGACCTGTTTCGGTGTTCTGTTAAGCTAGTTTTATTGTCCCCTTCCATAGCAGATCCTCATCAGTTTGTCTACCTTTTCACTAACTCATGTGTGTTTTGTCAGGGGTCTCACACCTTCTGAGCTTAGTTTTCTGAGCTTAGTTTTCTGAGCTTAGTTTCTCTCCTTTTCAGTGCCCCTTCTGACTGTCCCCTTCTCGATCCTTCCTGCCTTTTGTCAGCACTCAGCTTCTGTGCAACTCAAAATACTCCACTTTTGTCCACTCTTTTTTTTAGCTCTTATTTGATATAAGCAGCTTCCACAGTGTCCTTGAGCAGGGAACTGAAGACTTGAAACAAGATGGATTCTTGTGTTGATCCTGATAAGCTGTAGGTGTAGCAGTCCACCTAGAGCGCAGTCAGTGCAACCTCGCTGAACCTGGGTAGTTTAGGGGACAAAAAAGTCTCTGCTGACCATGTGTGGCATCAAACCTAATTGATTTTAAAGAAAATTAAATAGATTTTCTTAGGAGCAGTTAGATGAATGTATTTAACTTGAGGGCTGTCTTCCAATATGTCTCATAGCCTGCTTTTGAATTATTCATGTGATGGAATGCTTTAGTGACATAGAAAGACCACACACAAGCAAATTTTTTTTTCTTACACACTTCAGCCAAAATATTTTGGGGATCCCAATCCTGAAAGCAACTAAAAACATTAATCTCATAATGGAATGTGCCTAGATGGATTTATAAGAATGCACTCCTATCTGTAGCAAAACACAAAACTTAATTTAAATTCAACGTGATACATATTTTTAATGTAATAACTATTTCTCTCTCTTTGTAGCTAAGTTTTTCTTTCATCTTAATATTTGAGTGATTGCTGTGATTTTTACTAAATAGAATAAATATAACATAATACTGCATTTTCTAAAGCTTCTAATTTTTAATGTAAGTTAAATGATTGTACTGGTGTCTTATATTTAGACATTCAGCCTTACTATAATTCTTTGCCTTCAATAGCAAACTTACTTTGTAGCTCCATAGGAGCTCTGGGGATGCAAAGGCAGAATATAGGCACAAAGTGCTTGAAGTTTAAACTAGAACATTCCTCATCCTTGTCCTCAATTACAGAATCTTTTGGCTGAGAAGGTGGAACAGCTGATGGAGTGGAGCTCAAGGCGCTCGGTCATCCGCATGAACGGAGACAAATTCCGAAGATTTGTGAAGGCTCCACCTCGTAACTACTCTGTGATAGTGATGTTCACTGCTCTCCAGCCGCAGCGGCAGTGCTCTGTTTGCAGGTAATTTATACCTCAGTGATCTTTTTCATCTTCACCACAGTTTTCAAGTGACTGTTTTAATCAACATGCAGTACTCTGAGTGTGACTGTTCCTTGCATGGCATAGATGTTTGCTATTTAACAGGTTCATGTGTTTGTTGCAGCATCTTTTCAACTGCCTTTTAATTTATATGTCAAATTTTAGAAGTTTTTTAGCTAGAACGAGGACAATGACAAGAATATTATTTCTTGGTTTTAAATAGGTGCACTTTAAACAATACACAAAGTTGGTAATGCAGTAGTTTGTTAGATTTCTTAGATGTTTGAATGTGACATTTACAATAGAAACTTTAACTTTTCTACCTGTAGTCATAAATAGTTTTTATTAGATTTTTTTAAGATATTAGTTTTTTTTTTTCATTGAAGTCAGTTGGTGTATTTTGAGGGAGAGTATATAAATTGCATTCCCTTGAGTTCACCCTTCACATCTGAACTGTGAAGGTGAAGTAATAAGTACAGAAGCTTTCCAATGTTCTTAAGTCAAAAGAATTTTGTATTAAAAACATCTAGCACTTGCTTGCAGTTATTTCTTTGTCTTGCAAGAGTTCAACTTTAGGAGATGACATAAGAGTTGAAAATCTACCATACTGTTTTAAATCATTCCTTATTTTCCTACGCAGTAGATAAAGCTACAGGAGATGCATTAAGTTCAGCTTTATAAGGGTCAGTGTATTTGTCATTATGACGGCCATAGCAAATTCTTTCCCCATGTTACGTACAGCTCTTTTGTAGGGCATGTGAAAATGACATAAATATTGCTGTCATTAAGGAAGTTAATTTTGCTTACAACTGTATATTGTTTATTGTACTGAAAAAAGAGCTTATAAACTTCATCCTGTAATATGCCAGGCTAGCCGTTTATGTAAAGAAGCAACTGAATATCTTTAAGCATAAAATGAAGGAAAAAACCAGCATACTGATTTCAGTTGAGTTTGGTTAAATAAATGTGAAGTTACAATCCACTTTTTTTCATATAAAATAAGAGGAATTTAATGAGGTTGATCATACTGCATATAAAACCATTATCAGGAAAATCGACATTTTCAAATCAATGGCTAATTAATGGACAGGAGCACTGAAAGGATATACAGAAATGAAATGCATGCATTACTTTATCGTTAGCTATTCACTGGCCACTTTGCCTAAAAGAAAAATTGATTTTTCACTTAATCTGTAATGTTCTGTGAGTATGCTTTTGTCCAAGATTTAAGTTAACTGTTGCTCATCAAAATATTTTCAGAACAATTGCATACAAATAAAAATTAGTGTTATATTTCAAATACAAAAAAAAGAATATAGACTAAAACCTTTGACTTTTGAATGAAATGGGGGCTGGTTAGCTCAGTCCATGTGTTCGATTCCCGTTCGGTCCCCATGTGTTGCCTGATCTAGTTGAGAGGTGTCCCTGCCCATGACAGGGAGGTTGGATTAAATGATCTCTAAGGCCACTTCCAGCCCAGGCCATTCTATGATTCTATGAATAACTTGTTCACAAACAGTCATGCTTTTCCCCCCTCCTAAAAATTGACCCTGGTTAGTTTATGCACCACAGGATTATTTAAAAAAAAAATTATCTTTTCCCTTTGGTGACTAATGTGACATTTCAGTATTTTATCTCTTCTAAGTATCCAGTTTTATAAAGAACAGGGGTGCAGTTTTTTAAAAGGGAAAAAAAAAAGGTGTTGCATGCTGCTGTTGCATAGAGCTATGTCAAATGCAAAGCATGAGAAAAACAGCATTATAAAAAAAAGCTGAATGGGGGGCAATGATAGGAAATGTGGTCTTCTGGAGAAGAGCTGTGAAAGCTGATCATGAGTAGAGCAGGCTATTGCAGATTTGCACATTTGAGGCCAGAAGAGATCATGTGTGTCCTGTTATGTTAAAATAAACTTTATTCTTTGTGTATTTTGCATTTGGCAATATTTATAATGATTGTTATTAAAATGAGCCCCTGCTTAGAGTAAAATCAGTTAGACTTTTCTGGCAGATGTTTTGAATGATTGTGCCACTGAAGATGGAGAGATATCTGCTTGTATTCAGAAAGGGTCACTTTTGGCACTCTTCTAAGTGAATGCCAAGTCAGTTTGGGGATCCAAGTTCTCTACCAGACTAAGGATGGTTGTGTCTGTTCATTGCTGAAAAGTACTGTAGTTTCGATGTTTTCTAGAAAGTATGAAGGAAAGATTCCCCACCTCTGTCTGTTTTAATGCTGGAGAAGTTCCAAATTCTGGATAAAACTTGGTTGAGATGATCTTGGTTGAGGTGACCTTAAAACACTTGGGGGCATGATGCTTAACGTTTTTTAAAAAGCAAGGACTGACACATAGAAAGCTAACCAAATTTCTCTCAGAAAATCCAAGGCTTTTCTGTGCACAGCAAGGAGGATGTTGTAACAATCACAGAAATCCCTTAACAGCTATGGGTTGTAAAAGTATATTCAAAATAATACCTTACTCTTAAAATGCCACATCCCTGGGACTCCAGATATTAGAATGAATCCTTTTTTAATGTAAAAAATACCCTTTCAGTCAAAGGAGATGATGATTTTTCAGTAAAACACAAAGTATATTGTGTGCTTTGTCATTATTCTCTAGGAAAAGTTATTTAACATAAGATTTTTTTTTTCCAGTAGAGTGAAGTGTTTCTTTATCATTGCAGATGAATGCGTAGTCTTATATAACATCTTGAGAAGGATCAATTTGAAAACTTTTTGAATGCTTTGCTTGCCAATTCTAGGCTTGTTTGTTCCTGGTGTATGTCATATTGTTTTATTTAATTCTTTCCCTTTACTTAATTTTACTTGCTTCACTTCTAATTTTTAACATCCTTTTTCAATATATACTTTTAGAAGTTAGAAATCATAGGTCTGCATAACTGATTGTAGTTTACTCTATGCCCAAACCACATTAGGTTGATTTATAGGTGCTTCTGAAAGACAATTACCAGTTTGTCATCTCTGAGACAGAAATTGGTTCAGTGCTCGTCTTAATGAAATATTTTCACAAACTGTGGACTAGAAAATACATCCATGAACCATCTGAATCACTCCAGTCTTAGCATGTGAAGGCTTGTGTAAACCAGCAGCTCTGTATATTTCTTAGTAGTGTCTCTAGTCATGTCTCTCAAGTGCTATTTTTCAAGGAAATTCTTTCTTTTTCATAAGGAAGAATTTGGAGTATGTTTCCATTTAGCTTTCTGGGCAAACAAGTTTCACTTTTCTGGTCCAAAAAACTATTGAAAGCCATCTGATGACTTCACAGCTGTTTAAGTGGTAGCGTAAACTTGATGTTTCCTGTTGACACTTCTTTAGTTTTGATATGACAAAACTAATATTGAGAGGAGACTTAACTATAAGAAATTAGATAGCCTGTATGCTCTCAAATGTGAAGTCATTGATGGGATGTGTTTCTAACAGTTGAAGATGTGGATTTTTTTCCATGCATGTTTAGAAACATTTTTGATCAAACAGTTCTGGTGCCAGGAAATTAAACTTGGTTAGTCTTGACTGACTTCACATGTTTTCAGTATTCTCGGTGTGTGTACTCTGCAGCATCGCACTGGGAGCAGATACTAAAGGTCCCTTTGATGCACTGCAATGATGAATCCGTTTGGATGAACAGTCAGAAAGAATCTAACTCTAACCAGTGACTCCTCAGGATTTAAGACTTAGCTCCCTTTTTCCTTTGTGCTTAAGCATTCACTTAACTACATGGTTTCTCTCTGTTACTCACCTCAGTCACGCTCCTGAAAAAAAATTACTTACTCATGTAAGAAGAACAAAAAAATGGTCACTGTGACAACAGCATCTTCACCGAGATGAAGAGGCTGTTTCTCAGCCTGTACTTTGTATTGCCAAAGAATAACTAGTAGCCTGACTTGAATACATTTTAGGGTGAAAATTCTCTTCCAGCTTCTCTGCTCTTAGTCTTCCTGCCTCTTGAAATATTTTGAAATATCTCTTGAAATATTTTACTGCTGCTACAGTTAAGCAACCAGATTTCAATGAACCCCCTGCTCCACTTGATTACTAGTCATCTGATTTTCAGCTGCACATGGGCTTTAGCACTGTCCTGACTGTTCCTCTGTATCTTTCATTGTAATCATCAACTCATTCCTTTTTGTTCATAGCTGTACCATCTAATATATATTTATACATATAATTTGCTTATGAGGTTTCATATTTCACTTTCTAAGCTCTGCTTCTCCAATCTCACTGGCAGAAGCAACCATCTCTGCTTTGCATACAGATGCATATCAGAGATGTCATTTGTTGCCAGACAGTTCACATTTTTTTCTGGTTCATTTTTCAAATTCATTGCTGGGCTATTTTCATTTAGAAAAGGGATATCTGGGTCAGAGAAATGAAGCTGATCACTTCAGTTTTTTTCCCCAGCGGCTGAAGTCTGTCAACAAAAAGATGTGTAGTTTGTTTCATTGAAATTTTTTTTTCTTAGTGTTCCTTGAAAAGATCAGAGCTCTTGACTTGCAGTATGCAGAAGGACCTGACAGAATATGAGAGAAGAGATTCCACATGATTTTATTAACGTCTACCCTGTCAATGAGACCTGCAAGAGGAGGTTTTTAATCTAGAAAAGAGAGAGATCCTGTTGGTTTCCCTCTTCAAGAAGATAGCTCAGAAAACTGTTTTCAAGTAGCCGATTATAGAGTAGGTCAACAGCGAAGAGAGTTCTGGCAGTCAAGGAGGTGTCATGAGAAATTCTTTCAGCTTTTTGCTGGTTGATCAAGAGCAGGTAGTGGGAAAACCATTGACACGTCTCTTAACTGTACTGAGAGGGAATTATCTTTTGAACTTTTGTTCAAAGAAGGAGCAGGAAACATGGAAGGAGCTGTTGAAAGTTCTACAATTGCTTTTCCAGTGCACTTTTCAGGGTCTTGATAGAAGTAAGTCCTGTTTAACAAGGCAGTAGTTTTATACGTGGATCGTAAGAGACTCCTTATTCTTCCTGTGGTCACAATTTATTTATTTTTTTTTACTTACTCTACAGAATATGATCTTGTAGCTTGTTTTTGTCTGCAAAATACTGGAAATTTCATGGGATGTTGTAAGTAGAATAGCATGGATTTTAGCTTGCTTTTTCCTGTTATAAATACCTATACTGCAGGAACAATGTAGTTTTCAATATTATACATAGTTTTCCATACTATGTTCATTTTGCCATGGGTGGTGAATTTTCTGGATGCATTTGTAGATTCTTCAGTGCTTTTGTTCGGGAATTATGAATCTCCCTAAACAAAAAAGAAGGAAATAAAACAGTCTGAGATTATTATCTTACTACTATCGAGAAGACAAAATACTCGTTTAGCCCCTTCTTCCCTTAATTTTGGGAAAACTATTTCAAATTAAAAAAAAAAGTATTTTTTTGAAGGTAGATTGCAGTATTGATCACAGTTTACTTTTAACAGGTGGTTAAGAACAGATAAATGACCTGGTTGTGCATTCAGTGTCAATTGTACATTTGTGGTTTTGTACAGTCCATAGTGTGCCAGAAAGTAACACTTTACTGCTTTCTTTGGCAAATAATTCCACAGTCTCTTTTATTCTGTATCAAATATGCTGTTTCTGTTTTCCTTACAATAATGTTGAACTAATAGAATAAAATCTATGCAAATCTGATTATTTGCCATAGACACCCTCGTAATTAATATTTTAAAATAAAACTTTTAATATTTCATGAACATCTCTTGCATAATACAAGAAGGTTTTGTAGACCATTTGCTTAGGAGCTTACTCTTCAGTATGTTGAATTTTCTAGGTAAATCTGATAGTAGCATTCTCTTTTGATCTGGCCACTATTTTCTGGTAGGTATTGTTGTTGCTACTTCACATGTTGTTGTTATGAGGAAATTCTTAAGAGATGACTGTAGTTGCAGTAACATATAAATCTTCTCGTTCTTTCAAAAAATCTTGTCAAACTAACAAGAGCAGTGCTGACATTATTCTGATGCCTTCATACCAAGTGTTATTCTGCCTTTATAGTTCTGACTTTACAGTATTTCATATAATTATTATAATAATTTCATGTAACTAACATTACTTCATAGAAATGAGTTGATAGAATTGATCTTAACAAATTGTAGAGATAGGTAGGTAAGAAGTGACAGACTTGATATTGCCTAATATCAATTGGAGGCTGAATTTGACCTAGACAGGCTGGAGAGTTGATCAGGGAGAAATTTTATGAAATTCAACAAGGG
>NW_009698348.1:0-19461 GCF_000703405.1 Apaloderma vittatum
TTTTTATATTTATCATATACTTATATTAACACATAAATAATATTTATTATTATTAATCTATTTTGCTGCCGTTTAGGATGTTCCGGTGACTCAGAACTGGCTGAAAGCACAGGAAAATTAAGCTGCCGCAGAGAGCAGCCTGCCCAAGCTCCCCCTGGCAGGAGCAGCTGGGGGCTGGAAGCCACCTCTGCTTCAGGCTCCAGGCACACCTGGAGGTACCGTCAAAAGAAGGTATCACCAAGGGAGAAGGCTCTGCCCTTTTCTCCCCTTCCTCCCCAGGAGGATGGAAAGATGCATCAGTCTCTGGAGCACTCTAAATCCCTAGCCTGAATCTGCCTTTTTCTCATTTGAAATTTTGAGCCCATTTCTTTCTGACGGGCTCAAAAAAATCCGCTTTAGTAATTTTAGAATATCCATATATTGTTTTATCTCTATCTGAAGTCGCGGTATCTATTTTCAGATTTATTTTTTTTTAATTAATCTAAATGAACACACCAAAAAGTTGTTTCAAAACAAAACTCCCCCAGTTCACCTAACACTAGCAAATTGCATACAGCAAAAATTTGATTTTATCCAAGTGCCATTTTCATGCCCAGGAAACTTTTGACCTTCCAAACGTTACGTGTAAGAATCACTATTAGAAGAGGTTTACATAAGTTCTTGAGGACGACTGATTTCTGTACCGCAGACCATACATTATTCATCTCAGCTCAGAGTCTAATCATAAAAGACTCAAGAAATCTCAGAAATTCAGGCCCTTTTATTTCTAAACCGTAGGAAATTCAAAGACAATCATTTAAAACATTATCCAGAGAACACAGCGACAATCCATTACGGGCACCACCCAAGGAGACAATTACAGCAGGAAAGATATTTTACCAGCGTGCCGGACAATAACAACGTGCAAAGCACAGGGGCACAGTGTTTCTCCTTTGCTCTTTTTTCAGTCAGTGTTTTATTGATTTTTTTTTCTCCCCTCCCACAATATCTTTTATTTATCATTTTTAATCATACTCTAGTGACCTTCACAGTTTGTGACTGAAGGACCAGCACAAACATTATTCAGGAATAAGAAAAAAAAAGTAATAAATAAAAATGGGACAAAAATCTATATTCAGAAGTATGAGCGTGTGGATGTGCTCTGGATATTTTGAAGTACATTTTCTCACAGGACTCCATGAGGGGACATGTTTTTTATATTAAGTCACCACAGGACACACATTTACTCTCAGGGCTGCGTTGCTCCGTACCTTCCTTTGTCATCACCCTGTCCCTGTAATTGCTGCAGTTACAAGCTCCAGCCCCAACACCCCTACTGAGCAGCCACAAATCCATCCACTTCATTTTCTGGACTGGCTGCTCCAAAATGCTGCTCCCGGATCCGCTGGGGGCTCACATTCTGCACAACAAGGTCTCCTGCTGCAACTCAGGACAAGGTAGGATTTGTATCTTTACTCCTTGAGGAGCTATCACCACTGTCCATCTGCTGTTAGGGAGTACCAAACCACCAATAAATCCAAGCTATAACTCATAATCAGTTTTTATTCTATCCATGAAATGAGTGGCACTGTTTGGGGTTTTTTCCTATGCCGAAAAAGAATTGTGCAACTGCTCCCGATGGTACCATCAGACCTCTCACACCTGACCTCAGAGAAGGTGTCAAAGGATGACCAGTGCTCTGCTGTGGGACATAAAACGTGTAGGAAAAGAGGAGAGGGGAAAAAAAAAACAAAAAAAAACCAAAGAGTGAATTGAGGGCACAGTTCAGACAGACACAAGGAAGCCTGAGTTCTATAATCATTTGTTTCCAAGACAAAAAAGAGAGGGAGAAAGCAGCAAATGGGCTTCTTAAAATATATACTTCTTAAAATAAAATATAATCCTGTCAAGTGTTGTCTTACTGTGAGCCCAACCACCATGCTGAAGCTGAACGGTGTATTAAGAGTTGCAGAAACCATAAACTCTAACGTAACTCTCTTTAATTTATAGTTGCCTGACAGCTTTGTTCTACTACGCTATTTACTTGATGTATGTCTGACGTCACTTCCAACGAACTGTTCAAAATAGAAATACAATGTAGATGGGATAAAGGATTTTGTTTAGAAGACTTTCCAAAGTTGACTTGTAAAATATACCAGCTGAAAAACTTACTTGCTCCCCACCTGCAGGCGCTGCCTGTCCCCACCGTCACCTGTCTCACCATCCACAGGTGTCCTTGCACACAGGTAGGTGTTCTGCTTTGTCAGAATGCAACATTGCATCTTTACATCAGCTTCACTTTATGTGCAGACACCTGTGCTGCGTTAAATAAGCCAAACACCCACCTGAGCACAGATCAGAAACTGCTCCGTGCTTCCCGCTGCCAGCAAGCTGCTGCTCAGCCCTGGAGTTGCATCCTGGAGTCGTACAACAACATAGGGTGTAGGACCAGACCCAGGGACGTGAACTGGGAAAGACTGGGGTATAAACAAGGGCTGCAACTCAAAGACTGCTCAGGAATTCAGCATCCCACTCTGGAAGAGCACAGTCACAGCATCATTAAAGTTGGAGAAGACCTCTAAGATCATCAAGTCCAGCCGTCTACCCAACACCACCACGGCCACTAAACCATATCCCAAAATGCCACGTTTTTTAAGGGATGATGAATCCACCACTGCCCTGGGCAGCCTGTTCCTTTCATCCTCTTTAACAGTGGCATTGAGAATTTTCACAGCCTCATGTGTGTTCACCAAGATTGCTCCGACATTAGCTCATTTATTGTGCACAAACCCAGGAACTGCAGGACAGCAAAGTGCATTTGGGGTGAGCTCCTTCTAGGAGCCACATAGGCACCACACATGTCATTATACATGCGAAAACACATAGGTAAGAAGCACACACAGAAATAGGGGCATAGAAAACAAATCTGAAAATCACATTAAAAATCCATCTTTGGGGAATTCATTACACTTTTGGAACAAATTAAAGCACCTCAGATAAACCTCTTATATTAACAATCCAGAAGCATTCTCAGAAACTCTGGATAAATAAATGTTTGTGCTGCCAGGGAAGATTCAAGAGGTTTTCACCGAGATTCACTTTGGAAGCTAAAAGAAACAAGAAACGGAGACTTAGCCCTGCCAAGGTCATGCTGGCCTCAGCCTAGCAGAGCACTTAAGTACACATAATTTTCAGCACACAAATAATTTCTCTGTAAACAGTATTAAAGCAGCTTATAAGATCAAAGTTAAATTCCTACACCTTTTCTTATGAAGCCTTAAAAATACAAGAAAGTCCATAAAAGCAGTTTATTAATATAACATCTCCCAGATGAGCTGACCTTGATCCTTCCCATTCTGAAGAGAAAATACGTTTGTTGAAATATTCAACAATTAGTCACAGCAAGAACAAAAACTTAAGACACATCCTGCTGGAAATAAAAGAGCCCCTGCAGTAATCAGCTGGATACTCGACGCTTTCACAATGTTATTGCTTGCAATTACCCTGTTCAAGGCTCCACATCCTCAAACTTGAGTCTCAGCGTGGAAGTTTCGTTTATTTAACCAACGTCCCTCCTCCTCCTGCACCACAACACGTCCTGTGAGGGATCAGTGTATAAAACCAGTCCACGTCCAGCCAGGAGTAACAATGAGGGCAATACCTAAGCTGCCACTGCAAAATGGTTGTCACCAAGAGCACAGTAGCCCATTATTAGGTTGTCAGGAATCTTTGATTTAAAGGCCCTAAAAGCTGTATTTTATCCTCAATTTTGCTATACCAAGGGTTTTCTAGCCTATACGATTAAATTGCTTAAGAACTGAGAGCTCTCCAATCTTAATTGCATTTTTTATTTGTTTGCGTGGTTGTCACGCAACTCCAGATACTGTGCACAGCCACTGCATAAGAGTGACAAGGTGCGCCGAGCTCCCTTAATTCAAACAATTCAGAAGGAGCATTGTTTCATGCCTGTGGATTCATCAACAAAGCAAAAGTACGAGAGAGAGAGAGACCTTCAACACACGAGACAAGACTTGCTGCTTTACTAAGCACGTTTTCACCATGTCTAGTTCAAGATTTACAGATATTTAGAAAAAAAGTCACCCCATCTGTAGCCAGGGCGATATTTTATTCTCTCTTACAGTGAATTACTGATGGAGGGAGAACTAGAAAAGGCTTTCACCTCAGGAAACCTCTCTCAGAAGATAATCTATTAAGAGCCCAGTGACAGAGACTCAAGCAGAAGCTGAACTGCTTCATTTCAAAATACCTCTCACAACAGGCTCGGTCCCCTCCCCTTCCGTCACCATCCACAACTGCTGCATGAGGTGATGATGTGCAAGAAGTCAATTTAAGGCAGACAGTTGATCTCCTATAAATTTTAAAAACACGGTTAGAAGCACTAGCCCATTGCCATGGGCATTTTTTCTGAACGTGCCTCTTGTAGCTGATGTTGCAACACTGCTTTCTTACATCATGTAGGCGTATGCACCCCGTTGCAGTTTTTAAATCCGATGCCAACACTCTCGTTTTCTGTGTAGCAAGAGAGTGACTGCCCAGCTTCTCTTCTAGGAGGGAAGAAATGTCTAGGAGGGGAAGAATCTTACCAGTTTGGCCAGTGCTGCACCCACTAGAAAAGAAAAAAAGGGTTATTTCTCTTTCACCAAAACAGTATGTCCCAGAACATGCTTCAATCTTCCCACAGAAGGGACCACAGGGGAATGATAAACATACCAGAAGGACTGCTGCAAAAGAGAAAATGCTCTCTGCAGAAGAACATTAATTTAAGGCAGAGTTATTTAGAAGAGATCCAGGAAATAAATAAAAAAAATAAAAGGTGAGGTTATGGAAATGCAGTACCTTTGGATTTACTTGGCAGATGTACAACCTTGTAGAACCTTCCAGCAGCCAGTGCTTGCAGAGACAAAGGGTGTCTGGCTCAGATCCTCAGGGAAGCTCTCACACTGTGGGACAGATACCCACAAAGTTGTTGTTTCCTTCTCAGGATGATGTCCCCAGAAGTCGTCCCTTTTGCTTGGACACACTCATCAGCACAGGTTGCATGAAACCTTTCCCTTTAGCAGGAGCTTTGTGAGAACCTCCAGATGCTACAGGCACAAGGTTTATGGGTTTTTGGTTGGCTGGCTTTTTTAAAATAACATGAAAACTTTTTGAACAGATACATAACTCCTTTGAACTCATGCTTCCTTGTAGGAAATCATCAAAATAGGTATTTTAATGAGGATTTACTAACAGGAAGAAACGTTTCTTGCTTGTGTTGCACATGGCAGTGCCAGTAGGCAAAGTGCTGTTAGATGGGGGTTTCTGGATGACAGTCCAGGCACTCTCTCAGATGGGCACCTTAGTGGCTCTCACAGCAAATCTCAGCTTTACTGTCAAGTATTAAGTGTTTCACATTTAAGTTTTTGTATCAACGAGGTCAAAGTCAGAGATCTCGCACTTCTGTGACGGCGAAGCCCAAAGGTAAGTAGGAGAGATTTCTAAGTGTGTCCAAGGTGAGTGTTCCAGCTCTACAGCAGAAGCTATGACCACAAGGATCTCTCAGAGCAGTAATAAAACATCTTTCTGGGTAGAAACATGTTCTGTTTATTTGCTGAGTTGCTATTTTTGAAAAAAAAAATCATGGTCTTGAATGCTACAAAGGTAAAGTGTTATGAGTAGAGCTAATAAAAAAAAAATAACATAGAAGGCTCCCAAAAGTGGCTTGTTTGGGTTTTTTTTTCCCCCCCTCTGTAAAAACTATAATAAAGTCAAATGAAAAAACCTGGGAGAAGCTTTCAGAGCATGAACCACCTGTGCTCTTGCTCATGTCTGTAGGCCAGGCTCCTGCAATGCTGAAGGACCTTGACCTGCCTTTGTGGTGGCACGCCGTGGGAGAGAGAGTTTGTCCAAGGGAGTAGACACACAGACTAGAATGAGACGCCGAGATAAACAGATTAAAAATCCCATTAAGCTATGAGTCAGGATAGATGAATCAAACTATTTAAACAAATATTTCTAGCTGGAAAGGAAAAGAGCGATGGCGTCAGATGTTGGGGGAGGAGACAGATATCCACCATGGAGATCTGTTTACTGGAAAGTTTCACCGAATACTTTTAGTTCCCAAACAAATTTGTGGAAGTAAAGAGGCGGCCAACAGCAGCCCCCTGTGTCTCCCTTTCCTCTCCCAGCAGTGAGGTGGCCAGGACAGCCCACCTCTGCTCCGTTCCTCTGACTCCCTGGACCCAGCTCTGCGCCGAGAGACGCTATCTCTCTGGTGACACCAAAGAGGCTCTTTTTGTCTGAGGTGGCAGAAGTTGGTGCTTATAATGTCTCAGCTGGTGGTTACGCTTTGCATACTTTATGGAAAGGACAGTCCACCTGTTCTTTATATGTTTGGCAATGATTATCTCCAAAAAGAATTATTAAAAACCAAATACCCACGCACCTACAACTGTGCACGGACTAAGAAAAGCACGGTTAGCTGAAGAAGAAGGAAGCAGCACTACTGCAATGACTGCAATGCACTCTGCTGGAAGGAAAGCAGAAAAAATCCTGGCAAGTGGTGAGAAATGCTGGAGGGACCACAGAAGAAAATCCCAGTGTGCAACTGGAGCAACATGTAATGCATGAGTTTGTTTCACTCTTTAAGTGACAAATCCATAAAGTGCTCACATAAAAACTCCTATAAAACACATACATACCTTAAACAATACATAGCAAAAGGCATAATCTGATTCACCATTTGATAAGTGATGAAAAACAGAAAAAGAGATGCAAATGTAGAAAGTTTCTGCATAGCTAGTGCGTCAAGTGTTTCAATGTCAGCATCGGTGTAGCAGGGTTTATCTTGGTGTTGCCTTCCAGTCTCACAAGGATCCAGGAAAATGCAGAGAAATAAAAAATAAAATTATTTTAGAGTCATAGCCTCATGAACAAAAAGTTTAATCAATATTTTTAGAGAATACCAGAAAAAAATTTAAGCTTAGTATAAAGGAAAAAAAAAAACTGAGTTACTCGCTGATCCATGGAAAAGAAAACCATGCGTGTATATTGATTACAAGCATAGGGTAGCATGTTGCTGTTCTCAGTTTACACCCACATATTGGGTCTTCACAGGGTTGGAATGCAGCAAAAAAAGAAAAGGGAAATAAAACTTAAATAGAATACAGGAGCAACAAACGAGGGAAAAACCAAACCTTCGAACTCAGAGCGATCCCCAAGGGTGAGGGGATTGAAGTTGCATCTAAAAGGCAGCCTTGAATTAATGCTCTGAAAGAGCAGCTCTCGGGAGGTGGAGAGGGCAGGGAAGGAGCAGAAGCAGAGCCAGGAGAGGCTGGAGGAGCTCGAGACGCTCGCGCAGTGAGAGCCTGAGAGCAGGGCTTGCAGCTGGGGAAAGATTTCTTAGCTATTTCTCTGAAAGAACATCGTGTGTCCTAGAAGCTTCGACAATAGGAAAATGTTTAACAAACCAAAGGGTCTTTTGGTTAAAATCAGTTGAATTAAGAAGTGTAGAAAAGGCCACCTGATTACAATATGTGTTAGTTTTAACACTCAATGTTCAAAGCACATTTGCTCTCCATCAAAAAAGCCATTTTTTCTATTGACTAGAGAAGCACTATTGATGTTCTCATGGCATAAAGGGGTCTTAAACCTTGCTCATCATCCGATGGCTGTTTTAATTAGTTCTATCGTAAAAAAACCACAGTATCTCTATGAGAACATAAAACAAATAAGAACATTTTTCTATGTATTTAGCCTTGCCAGTAGGGTGCCGTAATTCACTGTGAAGTGAGGGCTCAAAGCCAGATATTCCAACGATGAACACTGCATGTAGAACAGAATATTCACAAAAGAGTTTACCAGGATGTGTCCAGCATTCAGAGAGTATTCAGATTATATTTGTGTTAGCATTATGTGATCTAGCTCACTATGTTGGCAGCCTGAAAATCTGCCTCTCACATGTATGGATCTCCAGGTTATTTTTCCTTAAGTTACTGTCTTTTTTTGCAAGCTAAAAAAAAAAAAAAAAAAAAAAAAAGTAGTCTTTCTGAACCTAAACCCCAGTGTTCATAACCACCGAGAGGGGTTTTTTTTCCCTGAATGTCTGTCAGCAAAAAACTACCTCTTCCTTCAAGCAGACACTCATGTAGCAGAAGACTACTCCATAGGAAAGACAGGAGCCACTTGAACCCAAGAGCACATCAGACTGGTGATATTAATCACGACGAGTTCTCCACCAGTGGCTTCAAGTTGCCAAGTGCTGACACTCCAGGATGCTTGTGGTATCTTCTTCTTAACAGGAGCCTTTAAAATCCTTCCTGTCATTGGTTTCAAACAGGGCTGGATAAAGCTCCAGAAAATCAAAAAGTGGTTCTGCGGGATTCTGAGGATCCGAGAGCTTTCGGGGCTTTAGAGAGTAACTACAACTTTCCAGCAGTAGATCAAATAATACCTCCCTATGAAACAGCACCAGCCAGAAGCTATTAGTATCAAAAGTAGAGTATTTTGTGCTCGCTTGCAGCAAAGTAACCTCTAGATGTCTTTGCCCTGGAAGGCTGCGCTCCACATATTCGTGCCAACAACAAGGTGATGCTCAACACCGAGCGTACGGATATTGCTGATGTAAAACTGGGTGATGAGCATGACTGAAGCAATGGAAAAGCCATTAACAAAGAATTGTGATGGTAATAGAGGGATAATAAGGGACTAATCACAAGGAATAAAGAAAATTTCCACGGTCTGAGGTGCTACCTGATATTAGAAGCCATCCAGACGTCATCTCATCAGCAAATTGTCCTGCTTGCTCCCTGAAATAATTTGGAGGACATGTTTTGATTTTGAAAACACTGTGCTGTGTATCATCACTGTTACAAATCTTGTACCTCCAGGAGAAATTAGCAAGTTTTGAACATTTTTTCTCTTTTGTTTTAATGTTATCACATTAATGAATTAATTTAATACACATCATTCTTTCTAAATCATAAATAAATGAGCTGTAACATATGAATAAATACAAGAAATGTCTAGAAACTCCGCAAATAATAGAGCTATATTTCTTGAACAAATTGCTTTGTGATCACTATGGCAAATAGTCATTCTGTCAAATTTCAGAACTTCCACTCTGCCTGTAAAAAATATACTTTACCTGCAACTTTCACGATGATTGTATCCGATTTGCACTGTTTTCCTTACTATGAAGAGCAACTCTTTTAGCAACTGAACGTATTATTTGCTATTTTAATAGATAGCATTTTTGTTACTTATCTTTTAGTTACTGCATTATAGATTATTTTTGTTAAATAGCTTCTATTATCAAATAAATTGTCCCATGGAAAATTATATGCAATACTAAATCAGACTAAAATAAATCCCAGTTAGCACCGACATCTATATGAGATATAAATATTTTTTCATTTTATTTTCCAGTTAGTTTTAGCTCTATTTATGCCTGTGTAGTAAATATCAGTAAAATTAGGTGCTATTTATAATTTCAAATTATAGCTGTGCGTATATAGTATGATAATATTTGTGTTCACAGCAGCTGGTGGAAATGAGTGAAAATTAGTAAGGACAGGGTTTAGTTTGCCCTCATTTCTAAGCCTAACAGCTCTGTGAGCCCCAATACTAAGGCATATGACAGTCCAGGAGAAGAGAAAACAAAATACTAGAAAATCTGCAAGTACCCAGACTCTCGTAGAGTAACCTGCTCTACAAACGATGGCTCAAATTGCTCTAAAATCTGTCACTGGAGTTATTTCCAGGTAGAAATAAGCTTTAGGAAGCCTTTTAAAGCAAGCATTTCCCAAAGTAATTCTCTGTTGGCACCAGAGAAGATTGAAAGAACGAATATGGCTCTACCACCCTGTAACTCAAACTGTATATCTATTAAGAGGGCATAATAAATCATAAAAGTCTGTCACAGCCAGAGACAAAGAAATGAGTTGGAAAGCAAGGATTAAATAAAGTTTAATAAAAAGAATTATGAAACAGTGATAAATGTGAATCAATACTTATTCTGTAATTCTACCATATTTCTTTGACATGAAATATCCGAAAACGTCCAAGATACTTCCAGTATTATCTGTTTTTCAGCTCAGAGAGAATTTCAGAGAGACTGCTTCAAATCAGAAGCTCTTACTGGGGACACCGGTAAAGGTTCTTTATTAAATAAACATGTGACACGGCATCACTCATCTTGTCTACAGATGACCAAAAAAAAAAAACCTTTAGAGAAATGACATTTATAGCAATCAAGGGAGCCCGTGAAACAAGCGGTGGATGGAGTCTCTGGGAATAAAGCAGCGAGAAAGGGAGTGCTCGCCCCGAGGGGAAGGTACCTGGTGGGGAAATCAGGAGACAGGACATGTCACAGGTGAGCATCGTGCTGACGGGTTCTGCCAGGGCTTGTCCTCAGCATCTCTCAACTCCTCCTTTCCTCAGGTGGTGTTTCCATGGAAGGTGGGATACAAGAAGGAGCTAGACATAGTTTATATTCTTAATTCTCCTTCATCTCTGCACTAGTGAGTCAAAACACAACACATTAAAATTATTATTTTAGACAATACTTGTTCCAGTCCCACCATGAGGTCTCGTATACTGATTTCACACTAATAAAGCAGTACCTTCTTAATTTAGATGAGATGTACAAATAAGGATCTTGTGAACACAAGTCTTTTACTGGGTATCATCATTTTTTTTACTGTTTTGTTACGTTGGAGAAGCAGCTGAAGTGTTCAGGGCTTGTTCCCTGTGTGTCAACGCAGCAGTTTTGCAACCATCAGAAACACTAGCTTTTGGGAAACATTCCGCTGGAATGGATGGCTCGTATTTAAAGCTTAAGAAAACTCAGGCAATTTCACGTTACTGCCCATCCAGATGAAGAAGATACCATAAATAGATAATTTCAAGACAAGAATGAGTCTTTCTCCTATATCCACAGGAGATTGCTATATCTCACACGCAGGTGATGGGGATATTTCCTGTTTGTAAGGAGCTATTCCCAGCGATCGCCGCTACAACCTAGAGAAAAATGTCTTCAATTTTCACATCCACAATGCAGGTGATGGGGATATTTCCTGTTTGTAAGAAGCTATTCCCAGCGATCGCCGCTACAACCAGGAGAAAAATGTCTTCAATTTTCACATCCACAACGTAGCAAGTGATTTTGCCAACTCGCATTCCTCTTCATCGACATTTCGCTTGTAGACCAGTTGGCAGGGGGTGTAGCAAGTGATTTTGCCAACTCACATTCCTCTTCATCAGACATTTCGCTTGTAGACCAGTTGGCAGGGGGCACAAGAGCCTCATCTGCTGCCCACACTAGAGCAGTAGAAATGGTGACCCCTTTATTTTCAGACGTGGTTGAGATTTTTCTTCTTGAGGAGGACACGGATGCGATAGCCATCCTGCCGCCTCGCACCTGCTCACTTTGAGATTTTCCTTCAGGAAAGCAATTAAAGCTTCCAGAAAGTGACTGATGTTGCTTTAAGGGTTAGTCAGTCAGCCTGAGTATGTATTTAGTATAATTCAGGATTTTCTCTGTTCCCAACAGATTAGATAATGTGGTCAGTGAATTTGAAAAGAAGAAATGCAGAACTCATTTGCCTCAGTGCTTTTAATTTGCTCAGAATGTTTTCTCATTTAATTATTAGCCCATGGTAAACTAGTTATCAATTAATTGCTAGAAAATGGAAGTGAGTGTGTGTCATTGCTTAGATCTTTAATTGGCTATACTCTTGCTTTCTTGTTAAATGTTAATTGAAGTTTTGAAACAGCCAAACATTAGTTCACTTTAAATGGTTTAATGAGATACACAAAGGTATAAACACATTTATATTACACATTATTTTTATGCCAGATTATGGGAAACCCAAAGCGAAGATGATTTATTTATTATTTTTGTCACTAATGTATGTCACTATTTATAAGGCTCTTAAATGAGCAAGTCATGTTTTAATTTCACATGTTTGTCCAGTAGATGTTCAATATTGCAGATAACACGTTGATGTCAATACAAAACTGATAGCAAAGCCTGTTCTAGCGCCAGCAACTCTAGTTTGTACTTCACTCAAACTCTCATTCTGGAGAAAAAAACCTCTCAGGTTAACAACAGATATTATAACCCAGGGACACTGCCAGCTACCACAGCACAGCCCTCTCTTTCTCTTCTGCAATTCTAACACATCTCCAAGAAATAAGGCAGTGCTGGATGCAGAGCATGAACCCCCAGCCAGAAGATGTTGTCACCTGCATCCCCCTCTCAGTGCCACACCCTTGGTATTTCTCAACTGCCAGAGTATCCTGTTTCCCTCCTCATCAGCCTTCTCTCTTTAAAATGCAGGACAACCTGTCCAATGGATGACTCAAGCGTGAAGATAGATGATGGTTTGTGCACAAGTTTGTCATTTCACGATATTCATCTCAGCATCTTCTCGGAGGCAATAAACCTCATTTGTGGCTTCCACACGTTTTTCTAAACCTAAGGAGCAATTGAAAATATTCCTGAACAGAAAAATAGATACTAATGTTAAATCAAGTTTATGGAATTTATATCATTTACAGAATTCATCCAAAATTAACACTATAGGCAAGAAAACAGCTGCAGCAACCCCAAATGTTATTTTTAGCATGGAACTTCAAGCCTCAGACTGAGTTCAGTTACAGGAACTAGAAATGTGATAGATTAAAGCTCAGCTTCTCCCTCAGGCATTGTGCTCTATTATAAAGGCATAGTCAAGTAGATAAAAAAAAAAAAAAGAATCTCAGAAGAGCAACATCATCATCTCAGAGCAGTTTTCTCCTAAGGAGGGAAGGTGTTTGTACCAAAAAAAATGAGATGCGAATATAAGCAGTTTGTAGCAATCACAACTACAATCACTGTAACTTTTTTAATGCTTCTAATTTGGAATTAATAAATAATTTCATTATAAATCCAGATCTCAATGAAAATATATCAAGTATGCATTTTTCACTTTGACTACATCTTTAATCTTTGTATTTAATTAGACATTGGGCAAGACAGACAAACACGCCAGTTTATTTAGATCCTGTAGATCAAAAAGGGAGTTGAAGATTTGACAAAGAGGGATGAAGGAATAATACAGGGCTTCATGTCCCTGCTATAGTTTTCAGCAAGTGTTTTTAAAAATTAATTCAAAAATCCACAACTGTGTGCCCTAGTTCCAGGTGTCCTGAGCACACCTCCTACAATTCTCATCATCATTAAGGGAGAAGATTTAGAAAGGCCCAGGGGGTAGTTAGCAGCAGGAAAACCCCAAAACCCAAAGCTGCTGAATACTTCTGAAAATGAGACAGTAATTTAGAGACCTAAAGATGGGATTTCTGAAGGCGTTTCAGTCATTACAAATGTAAAAGTCCCATTGATTTTCAGTAGAACTTTATCTCCCTGGACAGCTGAAAATCCCATTCTAAATGTCAATTAAATAAGCCAGAAAGCTAGAACTTTTGGCTGAGATTTGACTGCCCCTGAGTTACACTTGAATACTACCCTTCAGCACCTCTAGGGTCTTTCAGACATTTCAGCTCCTGGAGCAATTTAAAACCGTTCTTTGAAATAGAAATATGCACCATTAGATTTCTTAATCTACCCTGCAAGAGACTGAGCAAACCAGGCAACTGATGCTCCAGATTCCTGCTCTCCAGGTCAGAGTGGACATCGAAGGAAGCAACGGCTGGAAAACCATCAGGTCCCACGGCAGCAGCATCTCCTCCAGCTACAGACTGGGATGGGAAGGTGGGCAGAGCCCAGCCTGGGCTCCATCTCTTTCCATCCACCACACCCAGAGAGCTGACCAAACAAACATCACCTACTTACAGCCAACTATTACCATCGCAGAACACATTCTATACTATTTGAAATCAGCAGAAATAGACAATTCCTTTTTCTATCCAAAATTGTTCTCCAAACTGACCAGCTCATGATAATGGGCCTTCTTCACGTTCGTTTGAAAAGTCAGCCCTCAAGGCTAAGTTTTCCAAGAGTTCAGACATACCAGTAGGTTATTGTGCAAAAGCAAATTCTCAAAAAGCAGTTTGATTTCTCCATTTATGCATAAGCTTAGTCTGTAGCTAACACATCATAATTCAGGTTAATTTAGAACTTTTCATTAAGCTGATATGTGGTAACAAATCAGAACTCAAACTCTCTGCATGCCTAGGATGGAAGAAGCTATAGAGGATGAAAAGATGCAGAAAAGAGTTAAGTTTCCTAAAGTGGTGTGCACTTTTTTTCAACTTTAATCGATTTCCTAATTTTTATGCATTCCCATGGCAACTAGGCATTTCCCTTGTCTATCTACCCATCTGCTTGTCCCTCTAGTTGCAGGAGGACCTTTAATACCTGGTTCAGGAGGATCAGGTTGATCGAATCCCACGGCAGGCTTCATGCAGAACAGCTGTTATAAATGATTATAAAAATAAAATAATGGGCAAAATAACTGTCTCCTTATGAGACTGTGCATTTAGATTGAATATGATGTGGCAGTGTAGGTACAAAGCACAGGTTCGAAGACATCTCTGGGAGGTGGAAAGATTACATCTCCAAAACATCTAGGCAGTTTTCTAAAAGATCTGCCACCTAGGGATATTAGATTGTGTTGGAGAAAAGATTGTATGGGATCAAAAGCTCGTAACAAGAAGATCTGTACTGGAAATTTAATAAGAGTTAGAGATTTCTCTGGCCAGTCTGCATACACCCTTGCATACTTTTCACTAGAACATATTGACACCTTCCACTGCAAACATAATACTTTTTAAGAAAAAAAACCAAACAAAACCAAAACATGTTGTCTGACCTGGCAGCCCAATGTTCTATCAAGGATACTGGGCTCCAGGAAAACAGTTTTCTCTTTGTGCACAAGTGCTCTCATTTAACTGCAAACTGGCCAGACCCAGCTGTTGAACAATCATCAATTATTAAGTTATTTGCATCTCAAGTCACACACTGTGACTTCATCATGCTATTAATTTCACCACCACAGGATGAAAATGTACTTCCTGTCCTAAAAAGCGTAAAAAAATGAAATAAAATGATGGCCAAGAGAAGTGAAGCATCAGAAAACATCATGTCATATTGCACAGCACCTCTGGTAGGTGTCTAGCATGCCCCAACCTGAACCAGCCCCAGGTCACGTGGGTATACACACTGGTTATATTGACTTATATACATCACATGAGAAGTAAGATTACATACCTCTTAAAAACCAGGAGCGCAGGTTACAGTGCTTATTGCAGCAAGAGACATTTTAAGCAAATTAAATTTTACTAATACCTTGATTGTTAGCAGAATAATGTTTTCATCCCACATTCCCTCCTACAAAAAAAAAAAAACTAGTTTAATTCGGTTTGCCTGCTTTTATCTCTTAAATTTCAGTTCCTCTAACTGCTGATTTCAGACAAAGTATTCCTTACACATGCCAGTGTGAGAGCTCAAGTGGAGATGACAACATATAAAATACACGTCTGGTTCCTGGGAACACTCTGCAAAGTGTTCATAGGCTCACAGTGATTGTACCATAATTGTCTTCACTCCTTACATGTATTTTAGTAATTGGAATATAATTGTTAGTGGCTATAAGACTTACAACCTCATTACAGCTAACCCTGTTGGCATGCTCTAGCATTAGGCTATACGTACGTGTTGCGTTTTGGCTCTCATGGAAATAGATAAAAATTTCTGCTCTTCTGCACCCAGAGCAGCCTAACCCCTGCCCCTCTGGCAGTTCTCACGGCTCGCCAGGAAGACACAATGCCCTGAATTGCTTTCAAAACATTTAATTTACCGCTTCTGGAACGCAGCCAGGAGGCGCGAGGTTTAACGACACCCCGCCGTTCTCCCAGGGCAGCCACAGCCTCTCTGGGCAATCTAGTCCAGAGTCTGGCCAACTTCGCACTGAAGAATTTCTTCCTATGTTCCAATCTAAATCTGTTCTCCTTCAGTTTAAATCCATCTCCCCTCGTCCTATCGCTGGACACTCTTGCAATCACACGCGAGCCACGGCGTAAGAGTCTAGAGAGGCCGTGGTTTGCTACATCAAAGATGTACGTACATCCCCGAAGTCTGATGATTCTTCCTCACCTTTTGATACATGCAAATCATTTTAGCATTAATACACTGGCACTTTTAAAAAGGCACAGTTTTATTAATTTGATAAATTGGAAAGGCTTTTGGAAGAAGCTGTTAAGGTTCAATGAATAAATCCATTTTTAATACAAAGATCATTTATACGATAGACCGGAATGACTCATTCCACTCTCTATCAGTTCAATCCTACTGTCTCACTTGAATCTTCAACTTTTCTATTTTAAAAAAATAAACCAGCAAGAGAATGCTTCAGGAAATATTTGCTGAAAAGTGCCAGCGCATGTTTAAATACTGTTAACAGCTCAGTGACTAACCAATCACCATACCTTCTCCGTAGAGAATTCATAGATTGAAATATTTTGGTTTAAGTTGTTATACTTTACTGTTATAAATAATAAAAATTCTCAAATACTGCCTTAAGTGAAGACAAGCTATAAACAAAATAGCATTTTAATGAATCATTAAAGCAAAATTGAATATTCTTCTAAAATTAAGCTTATTGTGCACGTTAAACTAAGAAAACTCTTTTTCTATTCAAGGGACAAAACTGACAAAATACCAGAATCAAAAATAATTCAAATTAATATGACATAACTCCTCATCTGCCTGAACAATATATCTGTACTGGGTATCTTTGTTTATATGGTTTGACATAGATGCACTATTAAAAGCCACCTTGTTTATGGCAGAAATGCAAAAATAATTAAATAGTTATTTTGGTATTTAGATTAGAATTGTGTAGTATAATGGCCTTCACCTCCCACCTGTACATATAATGTATTTATGCAACGTATGTTCTGGCAGATGTAAAAGAAAGTTATGATATTTTAATTAAAAAAACCATTTTTGTATGCAATCTTGAACAGATTTAACCTTAGGTGGTTAGATTTAATTCACTGACCATATTGTGTATTGATATCGTAGAATAATCTTCTCTTTAGGCCAGCTGCCTTCTTGCCACACATTTAAAGGCAGTTTAAAATTCAGTTTTCATGTTGAACATGCATCGGGCAGTGCCGATTTGGTCAACGATGCACAAAAGAGAATATTTAAAATTTGACCTCTGCCATCTTCATAAAAAAGGTGCTGTGGTCATTTGCCCCCAGGCACATCCCCAAGTGACTTGCTCATGGAGGAAACTGGTAGTAGAAACTGCACAAGGACCAGTCTCCAGCACGAGGCCACCTTCTCTTTCTCCCCACTCCACGGAGCAGGGAACAGAGCACCAGGGACATCCCAGACACAAGGACCTGCCACAGGCTGGTGGAGCCAACGCCCCGCAAGGCCCTGCCACAGGCTGTTGTAGCCACAGCCCTGCTCCTCCTGCAGAGGAACTCTTCACCAGACCATCTATGGGATCTGTCATTTCTTTTCACTTAAATATTTTAGATGAAAAACAAACAAAACAAAAAAAAACAGCAAAAAAAATCCCATAAAAACCTTAGAAGTGTATCCTTGGTATAAAAAATATTTCATAAGCTTCAGAAGATTAACTTCCTTACAAGTTATTTCAATGCATATTGCTGCAATCAAAAGACAATTTTGGTTTATGACAGTTCTGATATTTCTAAGTCAAAAACAAAAAATAATTTGGTATGGTATATCACTTTAATTTCCTCTTTTTCATCAATCAGATTGCTGTGTTTTGCAATGCTACTTCCAAAATATCTTTATTTACTTGGGGTCTACCCTGAGTAACCCTTCCAGAAGAGTCTTTCAGTGCTCCTGCCATCAGCAGATTGCATAGAATGGTGTGGCAGGAATTCTTTATCCCGTTGTGTTCAAAGGTATAGACTTTTAAGGTTATTTGGCATTTCAGCCTATATTTTCCAAGAATATATAGTATCTATATATAGCATCAGTATACTGTGAATGCTCCAAGATCTTCTCAAAAATGAACCTGATCAGTAGAATGGTTATTTTAAAAGTTTCTGAAGGACTACGGAGTTGTGCAAGCAGCCACTGTACTGCAAAACTACATCATTGGTACATACTATTGGCCTTGAAGCCTGCATCCTGATGACTGCTTTTACACCCTCCCGGAAATCTGGCACTACAGCACAGCCAATAAAATAATTCCTCTCTGGTATTGCTGTAGCTTGCAAGTAAGAACTGAAACAAGGAGAGTGTACAGCATTTCAAAAAAAATATATAAAAATTTTTTAAAAATCAGTTTCTAAACCAGTTCCATGTTTCCAAACCACCTCTGAAAACAGAGCTGGAGTCTCAGATAACTCAGCTGATAGGCTGCCCCAGGGTCAGGGAGCCCAGAAGCAACAGAAGGATTCCCAAGAACCAGATCTAAGTAGTTCTGGAAGTCCCAAACATTGGGACACCAAGTGGCTGGAGGTTGGGTTCAACATCAGCCCCCCACAGGAGCAGCCAATCTCCCAGATAAGAATTTAAGCCAGGGCATTACACAGCAATGCCCTCACTTTGATGATTTTTACCAGAACAAAACGTTTGCCAAAAGTTTTCGGTCATCTCCAGTTTCAAACGACTTGAACTTCAGCGGTTGTCACACAGGTTCAGCACCTCCTGCAGCCAAGTCCAGAGTGGGAAAGTTTGCGTGGAGGGTAATTTCTTTGCTCCCTAACAGCATCACTGAGCTATTAAATCCAAATCCAGCTCAGGAAGAACTCCGAGTGAAAATAGTTAGAGGCTGAGAGCAAATGTCACCTGTCCCCAGGCTGGCCCTGCTGGCTGCTGCCAACCAAGCCACGGGGCAGCACTGACCCAGGACAGGGACCTCCCCAATTTTAACAGACAAAACCAGTCATTCTGTCATTTTTCACAGCCTCGTCTCGTTTACCATCAGACTATTATTGTTACCACAAAAAACCCCACGGATATTAAGCAGTTAAGAGTAATTGAGGCCCCTATCTTAGGAGACACTGCCAAGTACAGTCCAGTTTTATTCGGAGTACTGATCGTGATTTATCTGTGCCTGGGAGAGATTACAGCTCCCTCCCCATACAGTATTTTATGACCACTATATATACTGATTTTTTTCAGAAATGATTGATTTTATCTTCAGGAGTGATTCATTAAGAGATCCTTTCACACGGAAAACCGAGAAATCATGGTTTGAATCCTTTAATAAAATACAAAGAAAATGTTTTAGCAGCTTATATCAATATTAGAGCAATAAAGTGTAGATTCGCCCCCACACACCTTTTTGTTGTTCAGATGAAGCCGAACGAGAAGTAAGGTACTTTGTCCTGTTATTGCACAATTTGACAGGATCCATGAACTGGCTCTATTAGAGTAATGGACTCTTTTGCAATTTGTATTCATTTTACCCGACTGTATGGCAGCCACGATAACCAGCCTTGGTGCATTTATCCAAAATCAGAGCTTCTCCTGTATTGCCAAAGAGC
>NW_009698348.1:19492-35785 GCF_000703405.1 Apaloderma vittatum
AACCTTCCCAGCAGTTCTCCAGGATATGTGCCGTGCTTCTCCAAAGGCAATAATTTCCACACCGCTGCAAAAAGGCGTTTACAAAACTAATCTTTTAAGGATGAGGAGCCCCTGAATTGAATACCAAAGAGAGATTTATTCCTAGAGCTGCACGTTATGTATTATTGATGCTGAAGCTGCTATATCCTTCAGCAGTGCAGTCAACTTCATTCTGCCACTCTCTTGACCCAAAATGCAATCATTTGTTCCATTCTGCTCTTTCAAATGATCTCAAAAACCAATCAATTGTCAAGTAGCTCATGTGTGTTCTGCAGCTTAAATGGTTTTATCCGCTCTAAGTTGCATTATGTACAAAATATAAGTCCAGTATATTAAACCTAGAATTATTTTTGTATTTGCCTCTTCAGTAGACTGTTACTGCTATTGCTAACTACATCTAGAACGAGGACTGCAATTTAGAATAAAGCTGCTGGTTCAATGCAATGTCTGGGGTTTAGTCTTTCTCAATAACTCTGAGGAAAAATCCTTAAGAGAAGGGTTTGAATCAGCTTCATCGAAGCATGTAAAATTATGAAAAAATGAAGATAGAGTAGACAATTTTCTGTCAGTTAACTGATCACTTAGCAATGTGACAGAAATAGTAACACCCTGAAATAATCAGCAAATGGCTTCCAATGTCAGAACAGGACGGGTAAAAATAAAATGCTTCTCATTACCTTATAATCTCACTAGCACAAGGGATGAATAAGGGAATATTTGACCAAAAATGCTTTCCAGGGACTGCCCTCTGTCCTTACCCGAACACAACCAAACTGGAACAGGCATCCCTTATTTCAGACATTTCACCTTTACTTCTTGAAAAGCTTTCACCGGCGACAAGGGGCTCATCCTGAGGCTCTCTGCCTCTGTCGCTCTTGTCCACTACATCCCCGGAGAGATCAAATCATGTGGGATGATTTTAGTCAGCTGCCTTCTGTGCCACCAAGAACTTTAAGCTAGGTCCTGATCTTTAAACGTGGTCCTAAAAAGATGATCTTCAGCCTCACACAGAGCTTGCAGATTAATATCCACCCGCAGCCCTTTGGATTTCTTAGCTGCAGCACTCTTTGGTTTGGCACATCATCCAGCAGAGTGAACACCAGCAGTTTCAGACAAAGGAGATCAAAACTTCAATTCTAGTCACTACATTTTCATCCCCAACAGCAGCCCCACTGCATCCCTCTCTGTGCACCCTCTGAGGCATGAATAGCAGCACAGAAGGCAAGGGAATTTTGTTATTGTCCTGTGACATGTAAAATCAGCATGCTCCCAAGAAACATCACAGATATTCCTGAAAAACTTAGGGGTTTCGTGTATGTTAAACACAGTCTTCACCTCCAACTTAAATATTAAAACCTCATCCACGTAGTGGATCACAAATAGAAGTTCAGATATTTTACAGATGTTATAGAGGTTAAAAATCAACTTCTACAACAGAAAAACTAAATAGCCTTGCTCTCTTAGAGCCAAGCCTCACAGCCAGCCTATGCAGGCGTGTTGTAGAGGCATTCTTGTAAATCCCAGAGCAAGGAGTTCCCAACCCATGAAGCTGATCATTGGCACTCTCACCATGCTGGTGAATAACCTGCAAAACCAATAGAACCACTTCTCATCCTATGGAGTCGTTATGGCAATTGTTTATGGGTTTTGGAGGAGAGGGCGTTAAGTTTTATATTTGGAAATTAAAAAATGCACAGTAAAATATAGTTATCAATGTGTTGGACCTCTCCAGGGAAGGAGACAGATACCTGGTGGCTTGTCATAAAAGCTAGAACACAATAACCACATTTAAAACCTAAAATTGAGTCTCATTCAACTACATGCGTCTATCTTACCAGTAAAATATCAATCCACTTAGCTATAATAACTGACAAAAACAAGAAAAAAAGACAAAAAAAAAAAAGAAAAAAAACCCCACCAGCTGGCTTTGATGTTACACAATCACTTCAGCAGCCCTACCAGCACACCTTCCAGTTCTGACCAACATTTCCAACCTGGCTCCTTGGGATCGCCGTGTTCACGCCACAGGAATCAGCCCCAAACGAAGCACCGCCTGCGCCGTGCACAAGAAAGGAATAGCTCGTACTACGCCAAAGAATGTAATGAGCTACGATTCCAACTCCCTGGCGGGGAATAACTCCACTTTATTGTTATCCCCGGCACCGTCTCAGCCTCTCTGCGAATGCTTTACACAAACACCATCGCTCAGGTGAAGAACCGCGCGCGGCTGAGCCTCCTCCTCAGAAATCACAGGCTTCTGGCCAAATGCAATCATTCAAATATTTGCCCTGCCTTAGGCCTTGTGTAAGCAAATTATCAGCTTATATATACACACTTGACTTTATGCAATTAAGCTTTCTTTGAATACCTAATTTTTGTGAAGGCTAATTACCATACTTATTACTGCTCAAAATTAGAAACGGGATATATAGAAAAGTTTTATGTTGCTGTATCTCTGTAAAATATATCTCAGAAAGAAATTAGGAGAACATAGTTTCTGACACAACCATAATCATCTTATTTTGTGCCCACAAATACGTGCATTATTCAGCTTGAGGCATCTCATGGCTGGTTTTGTTATTTACACCATGAGAGCAAGTCAGTCATGGACCAGGACCACACTAAGCCGCGTGCTGAGAGAACACAAAACAAAAGCAACATTAGTTTACAGCATGATGGTTTGTCTACACTTAAAATATGTATTATTCGGCATTCTGTTAAATCCCCTCTAGTTTGTGTACACAATTACTTCGCTGGCATAAGTTAAGTTAATCCAAATGAAGAATACCAGCATCATTTGTTACCCATACGATGCTGCTTGCTACTGTGGAGAAATGGTTGTTTCTTAACTCCTAGAGCTTTATAGTGGGAGAATTTAAGCCTGAACCAAACTAGTATTCTTCTGTTTATCACTTATAATGTCCACTACACATTAACCCCTAACCCTTCCAGAAACATGGATATTTTTATGCTCATAGATAGCTATTACTATCCCTACTTCTCACCAGGGAAATGAAATGAAACATTTTTTTCCCCTCCTTGACAGAGGAGGAAATAGGAGCAAATAGAAGAAGCAGTAAACATAAATGTCAAAAGTAGCAAAGTCCAGCACTTCCATTGTATGATCAGTGGTTGCCCATTAATTCAACCATAAACTGCACCTTTGCTATGACAGCGCCACAGTGTCTGAGGTGGTAACTGAAATAAGTCAGAGTCTGATGGGAAGTTGAAAGGGATATTTTAGCCAAGTTTATCTATTTTTTTATAGACGCCCATGGCACAATTGAAAATCCTGTAAAATAATCAATTTAAAAAAAAAATATCATGTCCAACTCTTTAAATTCTCTAACAGGAAAGTCCTTAAGGAAATATAGATGGACTTTTTGCTTTTCTTGATTGCTTTCTTTAATTTTTATGTTGTTACAGAGCTTCTTGGAACTTAAAGAACTGCAGCCTTGCCTGCAGAAACATTTACCATACCTGAGTAAAAGTGACCCTTCCTCCTGGCAGGCTGGAAGGCCACCAGCTGGGGAAAGACATTGATATCACCGGCTGTAGGACAGGGATGACACCTAGTTTCTGGAAAGAGAAGTGGGGTGTCCCTGAGGAGGCACCCACGGGAAGGGTATTAAGGATATGCCAGAGTCTGATAAGGGAGAGTTTGCTTTTGAAGCAGGAAAATTAAGCATTTACAGCAGCCATGCTGCAAGCATCAGTTGGGGTGGCTTCAGGACCAGAGGCCACCAGGAGAGGTTGGCCTTACAGTGAAAGGTAAATTAAAAAAATTTCAGGTCAGATGCTTTTCACAAGAGAGCCAAGGTGTCCGAGAGCAGAATGCTTTCAGCCATTTGCAACTCCTCAAAAATTTAAAGCTTGCATTCTAATAGGAATGAGCACGTGAATGCAAATAACAAAAATGAAGCATATTTAGCTGTAAATAAGCTTTCAGTACTTGCATTGCACTATCCAGATAGATATTCTACTCCTAAGCACACAACAGACTTAATATTGGGGGGTTTTTTGGCAAAGAATCCCCCCCACCTGAAACCAAATCAGTACTGGAGCAGCCAGTAGCATGGTCCAACACCCTTCTCAGAAGCTGGCAGACTCACCACAGGTCCAAGAAAAAATGTCCATCTGCTTGGCATTCACAGACAGAAGTTATTTTTGAAGTGGGACAAGCACCTTTTCCTCTTTGGAACAACCGAGTAGTATTTATCTAGTTCATCAGAATAAGCTAGAGAAGACGGCAATAGTGCAACTGTCAAAGAACTCCTTTGCTAACCAAAATCCGGTTTCAAGAGCGTTTGCATCCCACCTGATCCTGCTCTTGGCCACGGTTATACAGACCATGACCATGAGGTAATGAATTCTTGCAGAACAAGGACTTCATGTGTTTTCTTTCCAGATTCTGAACTGCAGGAAGGGGAAGACATCACCCAAAAAATCGAACATGAATCATTCATAGGGGAAATTCTTCTCCCTGCCTGCTTTAGTGCACAATTAAATTGCAGAAGTTAGAAGAAGCTGAGAAAAATGTACCAGGTTACACTGTCCTCTGACCCATACAGACTGAAACCTTACAGATGGCTGCTCAGATACTGTGGCTGGGTTTTGGAAAAAGAATTCCGTTTTGTTTAAGAGTCAAGTTTTGTCTTTAGCAAGATAAAGATTTTGGAGAATCTACACCTATCCCCTCATATTGCATTTTAATACTTAAAGGAGCCCTGATGCAAGAAGGATTAGAGCTCAGAGCAATTCCGAAATGAAGAATCCTATTTGCTCCCAAGCAGGCAGTCCAAGGCTTTGAACTGCATTATCTCTAATGACAGTATGAGAGAGTATCAAATATTATAGGGTGAGTTAAGGTTATAGAGAAATTGAAAAAAAAAATAGTCTCTGAGCAATTTAATACTAATTTGAAAATTAAATCCTAAAACAATTACCTAGTGCTGGAATATTTCTAACGAATTACCTTGTACGTCTATAAAGATTTTTGTGAACCTCCTAGGTATAATAAAAATAACACTGGTGAAATGAATTATAACTCATTTATCTCGGTGAATGAATCCCAAGCCATTTGGAAACAGTGTTTACTTAAATCTTTCAACCACATAGGTAGGCAAGCCTGTTTTACAAAGGAAACTGAGGCACAGGATGGATCTAAAAGATTTATGATTCAAGATTTGAGTTGCCCCTACACACAGCAATTTGTTGACTTTGAGATTTCCTGGTAACTTATTTACACAGCAAAACAGCCCATGGCTCTGCAGACCTGGAATTAAAACTTATCATTTCTGAGAGAGAAATCCATAAAAGGCAAAGGAAAAAAACACGAGATTAAAAAAAAAAAATTATCTCAAGTTGCCTCCAACCTATAGTCCAGGAACTGTTTGGAGAGTACCACGTCTAACAAAATGACCACATACAAGCATAAACAGAAGAGAAACGCAATATCCAAGCAAGTTTCTGTATGAATTATTTGTCTATTTTACCTCTGCCATTTGTAGACTCCAGTTTGTGTCAACAGCAAAATGATAAATCTTGCTGAGATGCAGCAGGTACCTCCCCATAGCCCTTCTTTCCCCCCTTCGTAGTCTCACAACGACAGCTTTATGGAGTCTGTCTTGTTCCTTTGCAAGGATGTAACAAAGTCTGCAGAGCAGCCAAAAATTCTAATAAAAGTAGCACAAACAGCTAGGAGCAGTCAAAAAGATTTCAGTGGAGTTGTATATGCCGATAATTTCTTTTCACCAGAAAAATAAAAATTCCAAAAAACCAAAAGCAACAGCAGAGTAGCCTAACTCCGCACCGTCTGATCTGGTGATAAAGGCTGGTTTAATCTATGCTTTGTCGGGGAAAAAGTTTGCACAAAGGAGGGAACTGTGCTTTGTGTGATGGTGAACAACAGGCGCCCACCCAGCCCCAAACCTCCTCCTGTACAAGGACACCAGCCCTGAACCCGGCCCCTGCCCCACTCCTAGGACAGGGCAGGGGCTGGAGCCTCTGTCTTCCAAAAAAACAACTCTATTGCCTTCACAGATTGCTCCTGCTGTGGCCCACCACAAGGATACTGAAGCCAAGATCTTATCCCATAGCTCAAGCGGACTGACCATTCTGACTTACACATTTTTAATTGGTTTTCTAAATGTCAGCTTGGTCCAGGATATGAAATTCAGCATCTCGGCAGTGTATCGTATTTATCAAAGTGCTCTCAGCACTCAAGCAGATGAGATTTAATACCAGCACCAAGGACCAGGTGAAGGGAAACATCAGAAATTCCTAGATGGACACTCCCTGTGCCCCCTCCATCCCCTTCCTCATGTAGAGCACCAATTCCTTTTTCTCTTAATGTGCAGATGTTTCAGGAAAATATATTTTACATCAAATCACAAGAGATACAATTTCTGTGATTTCCCTGAAGAAAAAGAGGGTGCTAATCTAACAACAGATATCATACTGAGCTGGGAAAAATCATACCCATTTGTGAAGTTGCACAGGATAACTGTGAGTATTGGTGAATAACAATGAGAAAATTTGTTTCTGGAAAGTACGATTGAAAGGACTCAAATGTTGTCTCAGTAGGCAAGAACCTCATACATCCTGCAGCACAGCTAATTTGAAGCAACGTGAGTAGCATTGAACCATATTTTATAATTACGGACAAACAGAATTCATAAAGGCATTCCCATTCGGTCCCCGTGTGTTGCCTGATCTAGTCGAGAGGTGGCGTCCCTGGTGGCAGGGAGGCTGGATTAAAATGATCTCTAAGGTCCCGTCCAGCCTAGGCCATTCTATGACGATTTAGTTGCCAGCAATATGCCCAACTCCTTGCATATTAGTTGAAAATTAAATTAAGCAAAACTGTTGTTGATACTACTTTTATGCAATGAAGCTGCTTATTCTTCTAGACATCAGGTATCCACCCATCTCAGCCACATTTTTGGTTCAGTTCCTTCCGTGGAAGAGCCTGACTCCAGATTCACATCAACATCAAAAGGCACGTGCACGCACACAGACCAGAAACCACAGGGGAAACAGGTTTATAGCACAGGAAGCAGAGAATAAAAAACTTCCAGAACAACATGAGTTATGTTCTTTAGACTCACTCACCGTGAGTTTTATAGACATGTGTCTCAATCTAATGTAGGATATAAAGATGAGCTTGCCATAAAGATGAGCTTGCCATAAAGATGAGCTTGCCATAAAGATGAGCTTGCCATAAAGATGAGCTTGCCATAAAGATGAGCTTGCCATAAAGATGAGCTTGCCATAAAGATGAGCTTGCCATAAAGATGAGCTTGCCATAAAGATGAGCTTGCCATAAAGATGAGCTTGCCATAAAGATGAGCTTGCCATAAAGATGGCAAGTTCTCTCTTCCTGACACATCACATCAGGTGCACTGGAGAATTAAAAAGTCAGAGTAAGATCCTTCATGTTACCTACAGAATGCTCCCTTTCTTTTCAATTCCTTTTCAGATAAAACCTTTTCTAATGCATATAACTAGATTTTTTACTTTTGCAGGATTTTCCGTTCTTGAACTTATTTATAATTACAAGATATGTGAAATGCCAAGAGATAATTTCCTCTTTCACAAGGGATTTAAAGACCTATCCAAACAAAAAGCTGTTCATCAAGGATGTGAAAGCGGTGGCAGGACAAGCACGAATTTGTGTACATACAGCAGTTCAAAGTACCCTTGTAGCATATTTTGTCTTGTGCAGAAAATGCACCCTCCAGCCCTTTAAAAACAGATGAAAGCCAGAATTTTTTGGGTTACAGCAGCAACAGCTCCCAAGCACAGGATACTGGCAGCAGCTGGCATCCACGTTTGCTCCATCACAATCCCAGATAAAATTTACAACACAGGTCCACAAGTGAGTAAGAAATCCGCTGCAGGTTACAAACACGACTGTTTACACCACGGCAGAAGCGTGCTGAGTAAGCTGACTGCATAGTCTAGAAGGCCTTTGGGAAAATTAATCCATTGCTTTAACCACAGCCTGGGCAGGAATTAATTTCTCATCAAATTTCCAGATGTCGCAAGAATTACAGGGTGACAGGTCCTGCACGACCCAGAGCCTCACAGCACATGGGGCTGTGTAGCTTCTCCAATCAGCTTGCAAGAGGTAACGGGGAGGGGGGCAATATCCACATGCAGTGTTACCATCATCTGTATTGCAGTAGCACTGAGACACCGCAATTGAAATCAAAAATCCATTTTTGGAGACTTAATAGGTATCTACGTAACCATATTGCAAGGAAAAAGCCCTATTTCGAAGAGTTTACAGCCTAAATGTACAAATAAAGAAAAGAGCTCTATCCATTTCACGAGGCATCAAAAGAAAAAAGTACAGAAGGTTAAGATCGAAGTACGCAGTTTGCTGGATTTCACCTTAAATGCTCTGACCAGTTCCGAGGGAAGGGCTGACACACAGCTGGGAGCAAAACGAGGCTCTTGCCAAGCTGCAGATGCAGAGCAACAGATGATGCTCTGCTGGAGGATATGGAAAGCCCAAAAGAATTACCAACAAGAAAAGTTTAAATTCCTTTCCTAACTTGCAATCCACAATATTCCATTGAGTGGAAATTAAGCAAAACAGCTTCTCCCACCCCTCTTTCAATGTGTTTTCCACTCTAGCCGTGAAAAGCAATTTATTCTGATCGCCAGGGAGCTGCACAAACTGCACCTTCTCTGGAGTGCACAACCACTTTATTTCCTTCTCTATTTTTATTCTTTCAGACAATCTTCTAAACCCTACAGCAAGCCAATATATAAAAGCAAACAGCTTAAAGAAGCAAGGGTTGACTTGCGGCAGTCCTGACAAACCCTTACTTTAAGGCAATTCCCCGCGAGGGTCATTCACAAGGTCCACCAAAACGGGGAAGCTGAGAGGCTGGTTTGGAAGGGCTGAGGGAGTTGATGCATTTGGAGCCACTCAGTGCAAGATCTTGCTTAGTAACACTCTGTATTTAGAGTTATTCAGCCAAGAACCTCACCACATTGCCATCTCACAGATAGTTTCAGCGACTGTTTCATAACAGAGCGTCATGAGGAGCTGGAGCAGCCGGGTCAGTGGGTCAATCCCTGTCTTGGTTTCACACCCCAGCTCATCAGGCTCATTTCCCAGTGCGTGGGTTGGCAGGAACAGCAATGCCAACATCAGACAACCAAGAGAAGAACAGGCTGGGGGAAGTCACTGCACTAATCTGGGAAACCTGTTCCCTCCACTACACTCAGACATAGAAGGGTGTGTAACTGCATAGCAAGTGTTTCCTAGGGGGCATATTCCTACCAAAGGTGAGTGTCTGCAGTCCACATTCACAAATCACATCTAAACGGCAGACTTTAGATCACAAAAATCCAAGGAGGTGAAGAAAACCCATTCAAACACACACTGGAAGCATGAAGCATTCACCAAAGATGCCTCGCACCACTTACAATAGAATTACTTTGTCAGTCCCTCCTTAATGGTTACAATAGAAGTTATAATCTTCTGTAAGTCAATCCAGAGGCTAGCATATTAGTTGGTTTTGATCTCCTTCCAAATACAGAAAGCCAGTGAAACTAGAAGTTTTGTAAGAATTGATTACTTTGGAAAATTATAGATATGAGCAAACACACACATATAGACAGTATTTAACGTATTCTTCCTGCCATCTGTGGCGATGACTTTATGACGGCACGTTTTGAACAGGTATAGATTTGTACGGGCTTTCTGCTTAACGTTTCAGACCTGCTCTCTAACCAGTCTCCCTTGCCCTGTGACAGCAGTGCCACATTGCTCTCACACAGGGTTTTGCTTTCAGCTTTTATCACTTTTCACATCCCTTGATGCAAACGAGAAAGAAGTAGCAAGAACAACAAAGGGTTCACAGGCGTTTGCTGCTGTCAAAAAAAGGCTTATTTTTTTTATTGCCCCGGGAGCCTCCACCCCTAAATGCTAGAAAACCTAGGGGATGTCAGATTGCTTTACGTTGAACCACAGACAGTGTCAAACCAGCCTGTATTCGGAATAAAAGATTGCACCAGGCAGGAGTACCAGGAAGCCTCCTAGAAAGGACAGCTCTGAAGAAATACGAGAAGAATGACTGGCACGTACAAAGCATTTGGACAATTCAGGAAAGTCACAGCCCTTAACAGGAGACGACAAAGAGATGCCTTTACACATAAAGAAAACTTCCATTTGTTTTTAAGCAACTGAAAAAAAAAATTGAATTGGCTCAGAACACAGGAAATTTGCAGTAGGGCACTTTATTAAATTTTCTTTATGCATACGCAACCAAAAAGCATTTCATCTGTTCTGAGAATTACAAGACAAAAATCCATTCCATTCCTCCACACTTCACAGATTATCTTTTCAAAGTTCTGAAAGCACTATGTACTATTTAAACACTTGTAATTCAACAACAGCTCTAGATATTTAACACAATCTTTCATTTCATTCTTTACTCACAATTAGATTTTATACTTATTATTGTAGCCCTCAATTATGAGCATGGTTTGACTACATACCCAAAAGAATTTCAGAAATTTTATCTCCTGACACAGATTCTGAAAAAATAATAAAAAAAAAAATCCATAACTGCTTGTCATTTAAAGAAAATTTAAAAACATTTTGCGAAAGATATGAAATGAATTGCAATTAATCTCAATATTAACACAGCGAAGAGGAACCAAAAGAGTGGTAAGGTATATGACCTTACCCAATACTGCTGTTATCCGCTCCTGTCATTTTTTTTCCCCCCTTTCCTTACCCCTTCCCTTTTTTTTTTATCTTTTTTTTTTTTTTCTTTTTTTAACTCTTCTCACACAGCAGGAGCAGCAGCTCCCAGCCCTGGCAGCTCAACGAGCTGAAATATGCACTAGTGACATTTTCTTAAAAGAGCTTCACTTCAAGTTTCCCCTAAGCCTCAGCAAACCAATACATAACATTTCTTACAATAAACTCTAAATTAAGTTTTATCTGCTTGTAGATGCTCTAGCATCCAGTAGAGGTAACGAATTAACAGATGGGGTAGCCACTCATCCCATCCCCTCCCAACTGCCAAAATCCTTCTGGAAGCCCCAGAGAACTGAATATCATTTCCCTGATCTCACTGACATGAAATCATATGCACGGCAAAACTAATTCATCCTGAAGCACGTAGCTTTTCAGGCATGTCAGAGGAACTTTCTCATATTAACCAAAAACTCCAACTGAAAAAAATCAACTTTAATGCCCATCTACTTTTCTTTTTTCTTTTAAAGTTAATACCAGAAGAAATTAAGTTGATTTTTTCCTCTTAGACTATCTGGTCCTGTAATCCATAACGTATTTTCCTATCAGAAATTACTCAGAATTAAAAAATATATATTGTTTTAATAGGGAAGTGTTTTTATAATGGAAGTGGTCAACGCTCTTAAACACTTTCACTGGAGCCATTTTAATACGTTTGCTGTTTACAGAGAAATAACAGCAGGAACATGCAGTTTAAATTGCACAGAGGTTACAGAAACCCATGACATTACATCGTCTCCGCAATCTCAGCTCCACCTCCTTGGCATCTGCTGTATTTCCGCATCTCTAACATCACCATCAGCATTTTCCCACGTGCTTCTGCCTCCCTGAGCACGTGGGAAGAATCCGTTACACTTAATGAGCAAGTATTTAATATTTGGGGGTTGCCTCGTTCTTTAGCGGTGTCTGAGGCCTTATCTCCCGCCTACTGTCCAAACAGTGCTCCCAGTGAAGAATTTTTCATTTCCTTTGGGCTTTTCTCTGCTGTTTGTCGCTATCTGAACGCTTCACCACATTAATTAAACTGACAAGGTGAGGCAGCAGTATTATCTCCGTTTTACACATGGGGTACTGAGGCGCACAGAAGTTAAAGTCAGAAGTAAAGCTAGCTATAAATTTCATTTAAAAAAAAATAGAGTGGTTGAAATACACGCTACAAAAGAAAGCATCGCCTTGAAACGAAAGGATTTAATGACAACCCGAACAAAACCCACAGGGTTTGGGTGAATGAAGAACAGAGTGAAAAGCCAGTTTGAAAACAGAAAACGGCATTTCCATTTAGCAAACATCTTTGAAAGCTGGAATTTGCGGTTCCAGCTTGAGAACTTGGAGGGTTACAAATCTGTAAGGTGTTTTTTTTGTCTTAATTGCGGTTAAAAACAGCCACTCAACATTGGACGTTCAACTCAGGGCTTCGCCGCACAAAGGTATTAAATGAACTTGAAGCCAACCAGCCCAAATGTGGTGTTAAGGGATCTAAACTAAAGGTTTCTAAGCCTTAGTGTGCTAAGAAGCAAACACCACTCGCTATGCTCAGGTCTCTAAGAGATGGATTCAGCGTACGTGTTCCTGTCTCTGACCCTGAAGCAGCAGAAGCCAGTACTTTTTCAGGATCTCCATTCCTCAGCTTTATTGATATTCTTTGTTATCAGAATAAAAAAGGAGAAAAAAAAAGAGCAGCCTGATTTAACCTCCATTGCCTTGGAGCAATTGAGAGAATGGCAGACATGCTGTCTGATAAGTCTGTCACAGACTCCAGCATCTTCCCACCTAAACAATTCCATGATTGTTGGCAAAGTAAAAGCAATTTTATGTGCAAATTGCAAATTTTCAGAAGCCTGTAGCTTCACCCAACATAGGCAAGAGCTACTCACAGAATAACCTGTGGGACCTAGAAAAATCAAGCCAAATGTGACTGAGGGCTTTTTGCATTTTTTTCCCAGCTATAAACAGCCCCTGGATATTACTACAAATTACTTGGGTTTGCTGCCAAATACGATTCTGTTCCTTCTTGATGCGATGAGTGCTTACCTAAAAGTGTGTTGAAACAAATTAATAAAAGTCACCCAAATGAAGAGATAAATGTAGGTGTCTGATTGTGTTTATGCAATAACACAGACATTTCTGAAAGTCCCGTTAACTGTGATCTCTTCTTGCCAAGACAGCAACATGACTTTGTCTTGGTACATGCCTGTGTCCAATCTTATTTACAGACTTCAAAAGTCAACATTTTCAAAAAATAAACTACAAAATACAAAGGCAAAATCCTTAAAATGCTCACAGAAAGGACTCAAACTGCCAAGGAAATGCCATAATTTCCCTGCAAATATTTTCACCTTTTTATCAGTAACTATCTAAACACTTGCAGAATCCTCCACAGCTTTCCCTTTCTACAAAGTCCTATTAAGAAGTAGCAAGATATTGATTACAAGAACACAGCCTCAGCTAAATCCCTTACCATCATGTAAGGTGCACGAGTAATTGAACAGCTAATGGCAACTTGCACAGCAGTACATATTTATATATTTATTAATTTCAATCATCCAGGCCAGGCAGGTATGAATAAGGGCACTATCATTTAGGGCTGTAATTAATCATCCCTGGACACTTCATTGTCAGCCAACATAAATCAAGAGGCAAGTGTTTCTCCTGTCGGAGTGATGTGTAACCAGCATTAACAGAGTGAAAAATCTAATGCCTGTCAGTAAGCAATGTATATTTTATTTACCTTTGACACCTAAGATGTAAGGCTGCTTCACACGAGTACCCTGAACCTCTGCACTTATCTTCTGGGTGTAGAGCACACATTTTAAAATTATTAACAGAGTATAATGACAAGGCTGAAGGAAAAAAAATTTGCCAAATGATGAGATATAAAGTTTCCAAAGTAAAAGAAGAAAATCTTATATATTCGAACAAGGCATAACAACTAGATGCTAAAAATAAGGTGGGACAAATGACAATTTGCAGGACACTGTAAGGCAAGTCCTAAATTGTAAAACAGTTGTAAACCAGCCACCGGCTTTGCGCCGTAATTGCCTTTGTTAATTATGCACTGGGTTGTTCAGAGAAACATGCAAGTACAAGGCTTAAAGCAATGATTAAAAAAAACCCAACAAACAACACGAAGAACTAAAATGCAATTTCAAAAACATTCTATGAACCCATAGAACATCCCCATGGTCAGAGTATTCCAGGTCCTGGGCACATGATTCCAGAAGTACAGAAGGCAAATTTTTAAATTCATGTTGTAGGGACTGGAAAAACTTGACCCCACGCAATCCTTAAAAGTGGATTTATTATCCCCTTTTCAAAATAATATTTCATGGAGACAACTGACCCAATGAAAGCCAGTCTGAAATGATGGAACATCACTATGAACACAGCTTGTAACCCAAGATTAAACACAGTTCAAGATTCCCAAGGACAACACTAATCCTTTGACTTTAAAGTATTTGAGATGTCAGCACTTAAATTCTGCCAGTAACAAATGAACCTGTAACTTATTTCTTAGCCTGTAACTTATTTCTTAGCCTACTTATTCTCTAACTACTACAAATTTTATATCCAAAAATCAAATCTAAACATACTGACTGCAATCTACCACAAGGAGAAAAAAAAAAAAAGCCTAATTTCTTATTTAATCATACAATTATAACAACAAAATGTAGAGCAGAAAAATATATATACAACTGTATTATTGTCTGTAATCTAAGTGTTTAGGTGGAATTTTGCCGCAGGCACTAACTATAAACTCAGGTCTGAGATAATCCATTTGTAAAATACTATGCACACAACACGTGCTTTCAGCCTTTGATGCAAGCATTTTTCTCCAAAGCACAATTTACATTTAAATTCATCTTGTAGGAAATCAAATACTAACAACAAGCGTCAAGATTTTCTTCTTCACTGAATTGTTTCCTAATTAGATTCAAGTGTTTTGTCTAACCATTTCACACTTTTATTGCTTCCCAAAAAATTACAAAAATTTATTTAATTATTGGTGATGTCTAACTTCTGGGAAGTGCCTCAAATTGCTTTTGTTGAGGAAAATAAGAACAGGCGGTTTACATGTAGCTCCCGGGAGACAGAAAACAAAAGGAAAGAAGTGCCTGCTGAGGCAGTAAGAACCAGATAGTGCTGGCAAGAAGGGAGGGAAGGGAGGGAAGGGCTTCTTTAGCAATGAAGTAATGTTTCCCAAAAGGGACCACCTTCAAATAAAACTACACAACTAAAGAGTCTTAAGAATGTCAATGACCCAGAAAGAGCAGCATCACCAAAGCTCAGGGAGGAGCAGCAGAGATGCTCCTACACATGCCTTTCCAAGGCTGACGGACAACGCTTGTGACCTTGGAGAGCTGCTGCATGGGCCAAGCCAGCAGCTTTCAAAGCTTTTTCTCCAGGGTAGGCAGGGAACAGGTATCTTTTTTTATTATTCTTTCCTTTGATGGCTGCTAGGACAAAGGACAGGCATTACCATGGGCTGTTGTATACACACTTTGGATAAATAAATATTTTAAGTGGCACAGAAAACCATTGAGAGGTCCCCTAGCAATATTTTGTTTGGCTCTGACAAAAGCCATAGTAAGAACAAAGTGACGAACTTCACCACAGTTAATGTAGAAAAAGAAATTAAGTAATAACATTTCACACAGGAGCTGCACAAAGTCCCTGATAGCTGCACTCAAAAACTGATCAAGTTAACCAAGCACAACTCCAAACCCTTCATTACTATCCCAAGTACCGCAGATGAAAAGGAATCAAAGACTGTTTGCACTCATCAAGCTCAGCTGTAGCTCCAAGCCATTTCAAAACCAGATGCGTTAAGATGTCCCAGACTGATCAGTTTCATTTTTAATTCAGAAAAATCTATTTCTGCACCTGGATTTTATATCCTATTATGCTTCTAAAAGAACTTAAGGCTACATCGTTTTAGCCAACTTACCCTGCCAAGTGCGTGCTAGTGTAATTCCTTTCCAGCTGATGGCATTACGCAGAGAATTTGACTCATCATATCTCATTAGAGTTAAATGGGCTGCTAATTTGCAAAATATTTTGTCTGACCTGTCAAATCAACCAAGTACTTTCATGCCCTTTCTACTTTTCAGCATGATAACTACTTCAAAGTCATTTATTCCACTTCATTAAAACCAAAAGTTGAACCGAAAAACAATAGCTGGTAGAGCTTATATTGGATCAAGCATCGCCTCCTCAATGAGGAGGCTAAATGACAGCAGAAGTCAGAATGGCATTCATTTCTAAATTATTATCTCCTTCGTATTGATTTATTCTCAGATATTTTAGACCAATGTTGTCCTGGTTTTATGTTTGATCCCACCAAACGTAGGAGGATGCTCAGTAGGAAAACTACCTGCGAAGGGGTCACCACAGCCCCCCTGCAGGGAAATCTTGTCTAGAGCCTTGTCAGCTGTGAATGTACAACTCGGTTCAAATTCAGCACACCTTAAAGG